>NC_084736.1:39764401-40064401 GCF_033978785.1 Entelurus aequoreus
GAGCGTGCCTCCACGCACAGGCTTGTATTTGTTACCTTCTTGAGACCTTTGAAAAATGCCTTCCTCTTTAGGACCACCCTTTCTAGAGATATAAAGATGTGTATTTACAAAATTAATAATATATATATACTATGCAAATATAAAAAAGCTTCTTGTGAAAAATGAGTTGGAATTTCACAAGAAAAATGTCAAAATTTCACATGAAAAACTTAAAATGTTGGCAGTAATATAATAAAGTCGTCATTTTACTCACGCAAGTCAAAATTTTACAAGAAAAACTGAACATTTGTGCAATATTATGATCAAAGTTGGAGTTTTACTCAATAACAGTCGCAATTGTACAACAAAAGCATAACATTTTGGCAATTTTGTGAAAAGAGTCGTAATTTTACTCAACAAAAGTCACAATTTTATAAGAAAACTTAAAAATGTTGGCAATATTATAATAATCAGAATTTTACTTGGCAAAAGTATGACAAAAGTCGTAATTTTACTCCAAAAATGTCACTATTATACAAGAACAACAAAAAAATTGGCAATATTGTGATAAAAGTCAGAATTTTATTTGACAAATGTCACCATTTTGCATTAAAAAGTACAATTTGTACAAGAAAATATTGCAATTCTACAGAAGCAAAGAATATGAGAAATAGTTCCCAATTTTATAAGAAAAAAGTCGACACCTTGTGAGAAAAAGATTCCTTTTAACGCATCTGATTTACATTGTTCTCAATCTCACCAAAACCCGCGAAAACCATGTGCACCCCCACCACCCCTACCTGCCCCCCCCCCCCCACCCCCTCTTCAACTCCACCCCTCCCCCATCACCTGACTGATGAAAAATGGGTCTCTCTCCCCCTCCCCCAAGTCTCTCCACACAAACAGTGAATTGGACTGCAATACAACTTCAATAACAACCAATAAAAACCATCTTCTGGACAGTACCTCTCCCTAGTGGACTCTGATGCTCTTTTTGGTTCCGGTGGGCTACACATCATCCACCTTAATGTGAACAGCCTCTCTGGAAGTAAACTCGACCAAATCAGAGAAATGTTCCGCAACAATAAGGTAAAAATCCTGTGTTTCTCTGAAACTAAATTAGATCAAAGTGTTTCTGACTCAGAGATAGAGATAGAAAACTTCTCGGTTATCAGAAAGGACAAGAATAAACATGGTGGTGGTGTTTGTATGTATATTCACCAGGATATAAAATACATAACTCGCACTGATCTTTACCAAAATAACCTTGAATCTGTGTGGGCAGAAATCAAATTCACAAACGCTAAGCTGGTACTGATAGGGACTGTAACAGACCCCCTAATCAGAGTGATTTCTATGGTGCTCTCAAGGAGTGCTTAGCTGGGGTAGACAACGTAGAGAAAATTATAACTGGAGATCTGAACACATATATTCAACGCAGAGATGCGCCTGTCTTCAAATCTTACAGCAAGCTTTGTAATCTGCAGGGCCTCTCCCAGCTAATAACACTACCCACAAGGGTGTGTGATTCCACCCAATCAACCATAGATCTCATTCTCACATCAGATCGGCATAACATAAAAAATAGTGGGGTCATGATCTGTGGTCTTAGCGACCACTATCTAACCTTTTGCACCCGCAAAATAACTAAACCTAAAGCCAATGGCCACATAACAGCTCAATCCAGATCCCTTAAAACATACTCCAGTGATAATTACAAGCTTAAATTAGGTGAGTGGGACTGGCCCCCTGTGCTCACGAGCAACCTGGTCGAAGATGCTTGGAATCGCTTCAAAACAGCGTTCCTAGTGATACTAAATGATATGGCTCCTGTGAGAACAGTCAGAATCAAAGCCCGCTCCGAACCATGGATGAATCCAGACCTATTAGCTGCCATAAAAGACAGAGACAGAAAATACTTTGAATATGTCATGAAGTGGTGGTGATGAACCCTAAGATGCAGAGATGACAGGTGGTGTACAAGAAAACATGGTTTTAATGTTTAAAAAAAAAGCAAGGAAAACATGACCAAGAAACCAGGAAACAGCAAACAGGGACAGGAGTCAGGATCCAGGAAATGCTCACAGCATTGAAGAAACAGGCAGTCCAGCAATACTCCAGCACTGACTGGAGGGCAAGACAAGTATAAATAGCAGCTGACTGATTGACACCAGGTGTGGCCAGGTGCCAATCAGCCGCAGCTGAGGGGAACAGCGCTAAGGGAGGCAAGCAGGAAACTGAACAAAAATAAGAGCGCTGACAGGAAATAAAACACAAACAGAGGGAGAACTAAAACATAACCAAAACTGTCAGTGACAAGCCTGACAGTAGGCCCCCTTCCAATAACGGATACCAGACGTTCTAGAAAACCAAAAGAGTCCAAAGTCACGGGAGGGCGGAGGGAGGACGAGGCGATTGGGCACCAGGCCTAGTGTCCCCGCAACCAGCGGGGAAAAGTCAGGTGGCGGCGGCGAGTTGAACGCCGCCGCAATTGGCAAGGCAGTCGCCCATGGAATGGCCACATCTGTGGCTGACGAGAGGACCACATGCCGGCGCCTGATGGCCGACCGTGCTTCAGGCCAGCTGGAGGTCGCGGAGGCCACAATGCTAGAGACGCTGGTGAAGCTGTGGGGCGGCCCGCTGGCGACGAGGAAGACGATGTCGTCAGCGTGGGCGGAGTCAGAGCAGCAGGCGGCTCGTCTGCCGGCGTGGGCGGAGTCAGAGCAGCAGGCGGCTCGTCTGCTGGCGTGGGCGGAGTCAAAGCAGCAGGCAGCACGTCTGCCGGCGTGGGCGGAGTCAGAGCAGCAGGTAGTGCTAGCCGTGGTGCATCTACTGGTGCTAGCCGTGGTGCAAATACTGCTGCTAGCCGTGGTGCTAGTCGTGGTGCAGCAACTGGTGCTAGCCGTGGTGCAGGATTTTTGATTTTGATTTTTATTAAGGATCCCCATTAGCTGGTTGCCTCAACAACACACTAGTCTTCCTGGGGTCCACAATTCAATACAATTACAAGTAAAAGCATATAATTATAACTACACAATACAGAAAAAATAAATAAATAAAAGCATCAACAAGAAAACAAGCAAACAATTTACAGTCACAGAATAATAATTACCATATAAATATAACTACACAATATAAAACCAAACAAATCATCAACGAGCAAACTAATTTAAAGACTCAGATAAAATATTACTTTCTTTTTAAAAACCTGTTTACTTTCAATGCCGGTGAGAACTGGAGGCATGTTATTCCAGAGCGATAAAGATCTATAAATAAAAGATTTCCGCAAAGCATTCTTCCTGGGACGAGGGAGTACAAAATGCCCCTCACTGGTCGCCCTGGTATTGTGATCATGTATAGTGCTACTGTGAATTATTTGGGCCATGAGAAAAGCAGGAGTTTTACTACTGGTTACTGATTTGAACAATATAAGAGTATTAGCTGACAACCTGTTCTGCACTGTTAGCCAGCAAAGAGAAGCATGCATTTGGTTCACATTGGTTCTTAGTGAACAACTAAGAAAAACTAGTTTAATAACTTATAAACGCATGCTTACCTTAGCTAAAGCTAAATATTACTCAAATATTATCTGCCTCAACAAAAACGATTCTAAATTTATGTTTAGTACAGTAGCATCGCTAACCCAACAAGGGACTCCTCACAGTAGCTCCACCCACTCAGCAGATGACTTTATGAATTTATTTAATAAGAAAATTAAACTCATTAGAAAGGAGATTAAAGACAACGCATCCCAGCTACAACTGGGTTCTATTAACATAAATACGACTGTATATACGACGGATACCGCCCTCCAAAATAGTCTCTCTATTTTTGATGAAATAACATTAGAGGAATTATTACGGCGTGTAAGTGGGATAAAACAAACATGTTTACTTGACCCACTTCCTGGGAAACTTATCAAGGAACTGTTTGTATTATTAGGTCCATCAGTGTTAAATATTATAAACTTATCACTTTCCTCCGGCACTGTTCCCCTAGCATTTAAAAAAGCGGTTATTCATCCTCTGCTCAAAAGACCTAACCTCGATCCTGACCTCATGGTAAACTACCGACCGGTCTCCCACCTTCCGTTTATTTTGAAAATTCTCGAAAAAATTGTTGCACAGCAGCTAAATGAACACTTAGTGTCTAACAATCTCTGTGAACCCTTTCAATCCGGTTTCAGGGCAAATCACTCTACGGAGACAGCCCTCTCAAAAATGACTAATGATCTATTGCTAACGATGGATTCTGATGCGTCATCTATGTTGCTGCTTCTTGATCTTAGCACCGCTTTCGATACCGTCGATCATAATATTTTATTACAGCGTATCAAAACACGTATTGGTATGTCAGACTTAGCCTTGTCTTGGTTTAACTCTTATCTTACTGACAGGATGCAGTGCGTCTCCCATAACAATGTGACCTCAGACTATGTCAAGGTAACGTGCGGAGTTCCCCAGGGTTCGGTTCTTGGCCCTGCACTCTTTAGTATTTATATGCAGCCGCTAGGTGACATCATACGCAAATACGGGGTTAGCTTTCACTGTTATGCTGATGACACCCAACTCTACATGCCCCTAAAGCTGACCAACACACCGGATTGTAGTCAGCTGGAGGCGTGTCTTAAAGAAATTAAACAATGGATGTCCGCTAACTTTTTGCAACTCAACGCTAAGAAAACGGAAATGCTGATTATCGGTCCTGCTAGACACCAACATCTATTTAATAATACCACCTTAACATTTGACAACCAAACAATTACACAAGGCGACTCGGTAAAGAATCTGGGTATTATCTTCGACCCAACTCTCTCGTTTGAGTCACACATTAAGAGTGTAACTAAAACGGCCTTCTTTCATCTCCGTAATATCGCTAAAATTCGTTCCATTTTGTCCACTAGCGACGCTGAGATCATTATTCATGCGATCGTTACGTCTCGTCTCGATTACTGTAACGTATTATTTTCGGGTCTCCCTATGTCTAGCATTAAAAGATTACAATTGGTACAAAATGCGGCTGCTAGACTTTTGACAAAAACAAGAAAGTTTGATCATATTACGCTTATACTGGCTCACCTGCACTGGCTTCCTGTGCACTTAAGATGTGACTTTAAAGTTTTAATACTTACGTATAAAATACTACACGGTCTAGCTCCAGCCTATCTTGCTGATTGTATTGTACCATATGTCCCGGCAAGAAATCTGCGTTCAAAGAACTCCGGCTTATTAGTGATTCCCAGAGCCCAAAAAAAGTCTGCGGGCTATAGAGTGTTCTCTATTCGGGCTCCAGTACTCTGGAATGCCCTCCAGCATTACAGTTAGAGATGCTACCTCAGTAGAAGCATTTACGTCCCATCCTACATCTCATTTGTATACTCTAGCCTTTAAATAAAACCCCTTTTTAGACCAGTTGATCTGCCGTTTCTTTTCTTCTCTCCTCTACTCCCGTCTCCCTTGGGGAGGGGGAGTTGCACAGGTCCGGTGACCATGGATGAAGTGCTGGCTGTCCAGAGTCGGGACCCCGGGTGGACCGCTAGCCTGTGCATCGGTTGGGGACATCTCTGCGCTGCTGACCCATCTCTGCTCGGGACGGTTTCCTGCTGACCCCACTATGGACTGGACTCTCGCTGATGTGTTGGATCCACTGTGGACTGGACTTTCACAATATTATGTCAGACCCACTTGACATCCATTGCTTTCGGTCTCCCCTAGAGGGGGTGGGGGCGTTACCCACATATGCGGTCCTCTCCAAGGTTTTTCATAGTCATTCACATCGACGTCCCACTGGGGTGAGTTTTTCCTTGCCCGTATGTGGGCTCTGTATCGAGGATGTCGTTGTGGCTTGTGCAGCCCTTTGAGACACTTGTGATTTAGGGCTATATAAATAAACATTCATCATTCAACTAAGAACCAGCCTTGCTGCCCTATTCTGGACAATCTGGAGCTTACTGATCTCACCACTTGCAGCAGACGCCCAGACTGTAGAACATACTTGCCAACCCTCCCGTTTTTAGCGGGAGAATCCCGGTATTCAGCGCCTCTCCCGACAACCTCCCGGCAGAGATTTTCTCCCGACAAACTCCCGGTATTCAGCCGGAGCTGGAGGCCACGCCCCCTCCAGCTCAATGCGGACCTGAGACTGAGTGGGGACAGCCTGTTCTCACGTCCGCTTTCCCACAAAACAGCTTGCCTGCCCAAAGACGTCATAACATCTAGGGCTTTTATAGAGTGCACAACTGCGCACACAACAAGGAGACGAAGCAGAAGAACGAGGAAATTACAGACATGGCGGCCGAAATGATATACTCATCATGAACGGAGAAGTTAAACACGACAATACTGCCATCTAATGGATAGCCACTGGAACACTGAAATTCAAGTATTTTTTTTCTTTTTCTATGTAAATAAAATAAATATATATATATATATATATATATGAAATATATATGAAATACTCAAGTTGGTGAATTCTAGCTGTAAATAACCACGCCCCCCGCCCCCAACCACCCCCACCCCCGACCAAGCCCACCCCCCCACCCCCTACCCCCCACCTCCCGATATTGGAGGTCTCAAGGTTGGCAAGTATGCTGTAGAACAATAGTCAATATGACACAAGACTAAACTCTTAACAATCTGACAAAGAAGAGGTGGATCAACAAAAGCAGCACATTTCCTGGAAATACAAACAGCCCTTTCCATCTTTGTAACTATATCACTGATATGTTTTGACCAGGATAGAGTGCAGTCCAGCATCACTCCAAGGAGCTTGGCACTTCTGACCTGTTGAACTGTTGAAATACCTAGCCTCAGATCTAACTTTGGGTCACAAGATAACCCTTGCCTAGTCCCCAATATAATACTTTTTGTTTTTGAGATGTTAAGGACAAGTCTGTTACATACTGTCCAGTCATGCACAGCTTTTATTTCCTCACTCAATACTACATTAAAGGCCTACTGAAATGATTTTTTTTATTTAAAGGCGGATAGCAGATCCATTCTATGTGTCATATTTGATCATTTCGCGATATTGCCATATTTTTGCTGAAAGGATTTAGTAGAGAACATCGACGATAAAGTTCGCAACTTTTGGTCGCTGATAAAAAAAGCCTTGCCTGTACCGGAAGTAGCGTGACGTTGCAGGTTGAAGGGCTCCTCACATTTCCCCATTGTTTACACCAGCAGCGAGAGCGATTCGGACCGAGAAAGCGACAATTACTCCATTAATTTGAGCGAGGATGAAAGATTCGTGGATGAGGAACGTAAGAGTGAAGGACTAGAGTGCAGTGCAGGACTTATCTTTTTTCGCTCTGACCGTAACTTAGGTACAAGGGTTCATTGGATTCCACACTTTCTCCTTTTTCTATTGTGGATCACGGATTTGTATTTTAAACCACCTCGGATACTATATCCTCTTGAAAATGAGAGTGGAGAACGCGAAATGGACATTCACAGTGACTTTTATCCCCACGACAATACATCGGTGAAGCACTTTAGCTAGGGAGCTAACGTGATAGCATCGTGCTTAAATGCAGATAGAAACAAAAGAAATAAGCCCCTCACTGGAGGGATAGACAGAAGATCAACAATACTACTATCAGGAGACACCGAACCAAACACTGGACCTGTAACTACACGGTTAATGCTGTGCCGCCTGTCGAAGCATAGCAATGCTGTTGCTAACGACGCCATTGAAGCTACCTTAGCTACGGGACCTCGTCAGAGCTATGATAAAAACATTAGCGCTCCACCTACGCCAGCCAGCCCTCATCTGCTCATCAACACCCGTGCTCACCTGTGTTCCAGCGATCGACGGCGCGACGAAGGACTTCACCCGATCATCGATGTGGTCGGCGGCTAGCGTCGGATAGCGCGTCTGCTATCCGACTCAAAGTCCTCCTGGTTGTGTTGCTGCAGCCTTCCGCTAATACACCGATCCCACCTACAGCTTTCTTCTTTGCAGTCTCCATTGTTAATTGAACAAATTGCAAAAGATTCACCAACACAGATGTCCAGAATACTGTGGAATTTTGCGATGAAAACAGAGCTGTTTGTATTGGGATACGATGTGTCCCAATACTTCTGCTTCAACCATTGACGTCACGCGCAAACATCATCATACCTAGACGTTTTCAAGCGGAAGTTTCCCGGGAAATTTAAAATTGCACTTTATATGTTAACCCGGCCGTATTGGCATGTGTTGCAATGTTAAGATTTCATCATTGATATATAAATCAGACTGTGTGGTCGGTAGTAGTGGGTTTCAGTAGGCCTTTAAGTAAACTGCATGATGGTGCAGCATGATATAAGGTTGCATCATCAGCATAAAGAACCAATCTTTCACGCCCGGTAGCCCAAGGTAAATAATTGGTGAATATAGAAAAAAGTAAAGGTCCTAGGCAATTTCCCTGTGGAACACCACAATCCAAACTTCTGCTATTAGGCAATCTGCCATTAAGATACACCTGTTGTGATCTTGAGGACAAATAACTCTGTATCCACATTAAAGCCAAAGTATTAAAACCATAACATTTAAGTTTCTCAATTAAAAGAGAGTGGTCAATCACGTCAAATGCAGCACTAAATTTTAACAGCACAGCTCCAACCAACATAGAATTATCTATAGCAATAAGCCAATCGTCCGTCATTTGTATAAGAGCAGTGGACATAGAGTGGCCCGTTCTATATGTATGTTGAGAATCAGTTGCTAGCCCATTTGATTGAAAGTAAGCATGAATTTGTACATACACACATTTCTCCAGTATTTTTTACATAAACCAGGTAGGATGCTTATTGGTCTAGAATTTCCCTCATTGAAAGCCAATTTGGTATCCTTATGTAGAGGACTAACCTTAGCCACCTTCAATATCTTTGGACACAGGCCCACTTAAAAATATGACAAACAGGCACTGATATGATACCAGCAGTCATTTTCAGTAATTTACTACCCAGGTTGTCTACACCAGCTACTTTGTTGTCCGGAAGAGAGTGTAGTAACCTCTCAACCTCACTGACTTCAACCTGATGAAAATTGAATTCAGAGTCCTTAGTATCCATTATAATATTCCTAATGAGGTCAGCTGATTTGTTGTTATTGGATATATGTATACCATGCCTTAATTGAGATACCTTGTCAACATACTAGTTATTAAAATGATTTGCAATGTCACATGGCTTAGTGAGTACCAACCCATTTGATTCCACAAAAGGTGTACAGACATTGTTCTTTCTACCCATGGTTTAATTCAAAACTTTCCATAAGTTTTTGCTATCATATCTCACATCATATAACCTCTGTTTGTAATATTCCCTTTTTTTGAGTTTGTTTAACTTTGTGACCTGGTTTCTTAAGGAACAGTACTTATGCCTGTCATCAATTAAACCTGAGTTGACGGAGGCTTTTTTAGCCATGTCTCTTTCTGTCATTAAACTTCTAAGTCCATTATCAATCCATGGGGCAGACTTAGTTTTTACTGAAAACTTTTTCAAAGGGGCATGCTTGTCCACAACACTCATGTACATTAACATAAATAAGTCCAGTGCAGCCTCAGGGTCTTCCTCACTGCACACCTCGTTCCAATTTAAACAGGATATATCATCAATAAAACATTCTTCATCAAATCTCTTATAAGACCTTGTAAAAATAATTTTCGCTTTAGGTTTAGGAACCCTTGTCTTTCAGGAACCGAGACTGCTTTGGAGCATTAGTCAGGAACATTTGTATAAATATGATCAATGCATTTAGCTAAAATAATACCATCACTATTACTACCTATTCTCGTGGGAGGGGCAACAATTTGGGACAGATTGCAAGCATTTAAAATGAATAGTAACTTATTTTTGTGTGTACACCCCTGTCCCAGCAGTCAACATTCATATCACCCAGTAAATAGATTTCTCTATTCTCATCTGATATCCTGTCAAACATCTCACATAATTCCTTCAGATACAGAGCGTGGTTGGGGGCGGGGCTTGATTAAGGGCGTGGTTAAGAGGGGAGTATATTTACAGCTAGAATTCACCAAATCAAGTATTTCATATATATATATATATATATATATATATATATATATATATATATATATATATATATATATATATATATATATATATATATATATATATATATATATATACATATATATATATATATATATATGTATATATATATATATGTATATATATATATATATATATATATATATATATATATATATATATATATATATATATATATATATATATATATATATATATATATATATAAAATACTTGACTTTTTATATATATATATATATATATATATATAAAATACTTGACTTTCAGTGAATTCAAGCTATGTATGTATATATATATATATATATATATATATATATATATATATATATATATATATATATATATATATATATACATAGCTTGAATTCACTACTCAGTGGCCTAGTGGTTAGAGTGTCCGCCCTGAGATCGGTAGGTTGTGAGTTCAAACCCCGGCCGAGTCATACCAAAGACTATAAAAAAAATGGGACCCATTACCTCCCTGCTTGGCACTCAGCATTAAGGGTTGGAATTGGGGGTTAAATCACCAAAAATGATTCCCGGGCGCGGCAACCGCTGCTGCCCACTGCTCCCCTCGCCTCCCAGGGGGTGATCAAGGGTGATGGGTCAAATGCAGAGAATAATTTCGCCACACCTAATGTGTGTGTGACAATCATTGGTACTTTAACTTTAACTTTAACTTTAACTTTTAACTTTATATATATATATATATATATATATATATATATATATATATATATATATATATTTTATTATATATAAATAAAATAAATACTTGAATTTTAGTGTTCATTTATTTACACACACAACACTCATCTACTCATTGTTGTACTTGTCTCTTTGTCTCTGCATATGTTACACCATCGGGTCTCCATTTTGCGAGGTGGCCCATAATACTGGGCTGTGAACGGTGCTGCGCTGCCGCCGCCATGTGCTTCGTTCTCCGTTCATGAATGAGTATATCATTTTGGCCACGGTGTTCAATGGAGAAGTCTGTTCTACAAAATGTACAGGCAACATACCCCTTCCCCTTCGAACTGTCCTGGATGAACTGAAATTCTTGTTTCCATTCGTTTTGGAACTTGCAAGCGTATTTCTTCATCTTGCTCGTCGACGGCGTCGCCATGTCTGTAACTTCCTCGTTCTTCTGCTTCGTCTCCTTGTTGTGTGCGCAGTTGTGCACTCTACTCTCTAAAAGCCGTAGATGTTATGACGTCATTGGGCAGGCAAGCTGTTTATATTGTGAGAAAGCGGACGTGAGAACAGGCTGTCCCCACTCAGGTCCGCATTGAGCTGGAGGGGGCGTGGCCTCCAGCTCCGGCTGAATTCCGGGAGTTTGTCGGGAGAAAATTTCTGCCGGGAGGTTATCGGGAGAGGCGATGAATACCAGGAGTCTCCCGGTAAAACCGGGAGGGTTGGCAGGTATGTGTTAGTGCCACTCTCTTGTTCTGGGCCCGGTTCTCTCTCATGATCGGTGACAGTTTCTTTCTCCTATCGTTGATCTCAGCCGGAAAGTGGTCATTTAACCAGAGAGAGGTCCCTATCAGCTCCTTTCCTCTGCTTTTCACCAACTCTTTGTGCTTAAAAGGCTCAAAACGAGCTATTATGGGACAGACTTTACTGTCCACAGGTCTGCCTATTCTGTGCACTCTGGAGAAAGTTATGTCTCTTACCACCTCCGGGTAGAGTTTGAGCTTATCCGACATCAACTCTATTACAGTTTTTTCGGGATCGGCGTTGGCCTCTCGGATCCCTGAGAATATGAGATTGTCTCTCATGTCCCTGCACTGTACATCCAACAGTGTGTCTTTAATGCGCCTATAGTCCGCGGTAAGAAAGTCGGTAGATCTCTGCATGTCAGTCATCGCGCCTCTCGGAAAGGCATTATCCTTTCTTAGATCCTCAATCTCCTTCTGACTGAATTCCAGGCTACTTTTCAAGTCACGGATGTCCTGCTGTAGTGCATCCAGAATATCCAGCTTGCTCAGTCTCGCGTTGGTACTCACTCATGTACAAATTCCAATCCGGCTTCAGAACTAACCACTCCACTGACACATGCCTTCTCTATCTGACCGACCACGTCAAACATGAGGTGGACGCGGGCAAATACTGCGGCATGGTCATGCTGGACCTTCAGAAGGCCTTTGACACCGTAAACCACGCTATACTGTTGGATAAGCTCAGAGCAATCGGATTTGATAAAACCTCATCGAGCTGGATGCATTCTTACTTGGAGGGGAGGAAACAGGTGGTAGAGGTGAATGGCACCGTGTCCCCCCCTCTCAGTAAGCTGTGGAGTCCCCCAAGGCAGTATATTAGGGCCTTTACTGTTCCTAATATACGTAAATGACATGTCATCAGCATGCGACGGTGAATTGTTCCTGTTTGCGGATGACTCGGCCCTGCTGGTATCCGGCAAGGACAAGTCACAGGTGGAAAAAATCCTCAGTGCTGAACTCCTTAGTATTTGCACCTGGCTCGCTGACAATAAACTACCCATACACTTGGGTAAAACGGAATCCATCCTATTTGGGTCCGAAATCAAAATTTCAGAAAGTCAGTGACTTCACTATAAAGGTGGGTGACATTGTTATCACCAGGAAAGATGAGGTCACCTACCTAGGTTCCATTCTAGAGGCTAATCTTTCCTGTGATAAAATGGCAACCAAGGTAATCAGAAAGGTCAACCAACGAACGAGATTTCTCTACAGAATCTCCTCTCTGGTCAACAAAAGCACCTTGAAGATTCTAGCGGGAACTCTCGTTCAACCCTTTTTCGATTACGCTTGCACCTCCTGGTACCCTAGCACCTCAAAACCCTCAAATCTAGACTCCAAACATCCCAGATCAAGCCAGTTAGGTTACTTTTAGACCTCCACCCCAGATCACACCTCACTCCAACCCACTTCTCCAAAGTGGGCTGGCTCAGGGTGGAGGACTGAGCCTAGTCTATAAAATCCGCTACACTTCCTTGATACCGAAGTACATGTCAAACTACTTCCTCACCGCCATAACCACAACACCAGGGGGAGTTCCACAAACCACATTAAACCCAGATTCCGATCTAACAAAGGTCTAAACTCATTCTCCTTCTATGCCACATCAATATAGAATGCACTCCCAACGGGTGTAAAAGAAAGTGCATCTCTAACCTCCTTCAAAACCGCACTAAAACCACACCTCCAGGCAACTTCAACCCTTGACTAACACCCTCCCCCTTCCTTATCCCACCTCCCCGGATTGTAAATAACCAAATGTAAATAATCAAATGTATTTCTAATGTATATACTTGTTCTTATGTTATCTGTACTCACTATGTTCTCTGCTCGCTGTACATATCCTACCAAGTCAGACCTACACTGTTTCAATGCCCATTTCTCTGATGATGCAATTGTTGATGACTGAAGTGCTGTTATCAACCAAACCCTCCTCATCCCACCCCCCGGATTGTAAATAATGTAAATAATTCAATGTATATACTCTGATGATTAACTTGTGTGATGACTGTATTATGATGATAGTATATATTTGTACCATGAATTGATTTACGTGGACCCCGACTTAAACAAGTTGAAAAACTTATTCGGGTGTTACCATTTAGTGGTCAATTGTACGGAATATGTACTGAACTGTGCAATCTACTAATAAAAGTTTCAATCAATCAATCAAAGTTAATTTAATTTTGTTTGTAATTGGTTTTAAATCTTCATTATTTACTTCAAGTTATTACAGTATGTCTCTTTATACATATATATTTTTTTTTTTAAATTAATTTTGGCCAAAGGGGGCACCTTTCAATTTCTTACACACACTTGCTATTACATATGTTGACCTGAAGGGGAGCACTCTTGAAACCAACACAGTCAATTTGAAAATCTCTCCTTTTTGGTACAACCCTCATTTTGACCACCAGGGGTGCAAATGAGACATTCTAAGTTGGATTTTCACAAGAAAAATGTCACAATTTCACATGAAAAACCAAAATGTTGGCAGTTTAATAATAAAAGTCATAATTTTACTCAACACAAGTCAAAATTTTACAAGAAAAACTGAACATTTGTGCAATATTATGATAAAAGTTGGAATATTACTCAATAACAGTCGCAATTTTTCAGGAAAAGCTTAACATTTTGGCAATTTTATGAAAAGAGTCGTAAATTTACTTGACAAAAGTCACAATTTTATAAGAAAACTTAAAAATGTTGGCAATATTATAATAATCTGAATTTTACTTGGCCAAAATATGACAAACGTCATAATTTTACTCCAAAAATGTCACCAATTTACAAAAACACAAACATTGGCAATATTGTGATAAAAGTCAGATATTTATATGACAAATGTCATGATTTTGCATTAAAAAGTAATATTTTTTCAAGAAAATATTGCAATATTACAGAAACAAAGAATATGAGAAATAGTTCCCAATTTTGTAAGAAAAAAATCGACTTATTGTGAGAAAAAGACTGCTTTTAGTTAATTACATCTTTTGTTTGTAATTGTTTTTTAATCTTCATTATTTACTTCAAGTTATTACAGTATATCTCTATATACATATTTTTATTTATTTTTTTAAATTAATTTTGGCCAAAGGGGGCGCATTTTAATTTTTTACACACACTTGTTTTTTCATATGTTGACTAGAGGGGGAGCACTTTTAAAACCGACAGAGTCAATTTGAAAAATCTCTCCTTTTTGGGACCACCCTCATTTTGATAGATTTCACCACCAGGGGTGCAAATGAGACATTCTCTATTAGATGCAATGGTTTTCCGTATTGGGACCATGATTTATGTCCTAACTTGTTCACACCTCCTCATATGGAAGGTACTTTTCCTTGTGGATGTCTCAAGAAGGGTAGAAATACAAGAACACAATGGCGGCGCATGGGAATGCAGCGGCTCTGCTAACGCTCTTGGGAGTGTAGAGCGATTTGTCAAAAACACCCGTCATTTCTGTCAATTTCAAGGCTGGCTCAAAGCGTGAACACTCTGTGATCACATATGACCGACAGACAATTCTGGATGTGGATGGATCGGGTCGTTATAGACTGAAAGATGCATGTACGGTGGACCTCCTCGCTAGCAAGTGCTAGCGGTGACCGCCAATGGAGACGACATAGGCGGTGCGAGCGGAAGCAGAAGCGGGGATGCCGAGCTGGGCTAACAACAAAGAGAAAAGCTAACCAAAGAAGCGTGGAGTCTCCGGGTAAGAAGCCATTTAAACTAGAACTAACCGGCGTCAGGCTGGATAATCCCTGCACACATAGCAATTCTCTTAGAATAAAACACAACTCACATAATGTTTTTTCTTTTGTGACCGTGTCAGAGGCAGACATACATTGTACTGAGGTAGCTAACTATGATGCGTTCAGTTTATCGCAACATCAAGCAAACAATCTGAATATCCCCGTCGTATCAATTCCTAGATATGGTCGAAACTATTTAAAGTGCAATACGCATAATAAACGCAACATTAATAATATTGCTACTTCGGATAATTTCAACAAACAATCCTCAAAACAGCCCACTACCTATAAGGTAATAATATGGGCTTTTTAAACATAAGATCATTATCTTCCAAAACGCTATTAGTTAATGAAGTCATTAGAGACAACAAACTTGACGTCGTTGGTCTCGCCGAGACCTGGCTCAAAACAGATGATTTTTTTGCGCTAAATGAAGCATCTCCTCCTGGCTATACCAATACACATGTTGCCCAACCTCTTAAAAGGGGAGGGGGTGTCGCACTAATATACAATGAAAACTATAATCTAACACCTAACCTAAATAATAAATATAACTCGTTTGAGGTGCTCACTTTGAGGTTTGTCACACCGCTGCCTCTCCACCTGGCTGTTATCTACCGCCCCCCTGGGCCCTATTCGGACTTCATCAGTGAATTCTCAGAGTTTGTTGCCGATCTAGTGACGCACGCCGACAATATAATCATAATGGGGGACTTTAATATCCATATGAATACCCCATCGGACCCTCCATGCGTGGCGCTCCAGACTATAATTGATAGCTGTCGTCTTACACAAATAATAAAGGAACCCACGCATCGCAACGGTAATACGATAGATCTAGTGCTTGTCAGGGGTGTCACCACCTCTAAAGTTACGATACTCCCATACACTAGCGTAATGTCCGATCATTACCTTATAAAATTCGAAGTTCTGACTCATTGTCAACAAACTAATAATAATAATAATAACTACTATAGCAGCCGCAACATTAATGCTGCCACAACGACGACTCTTACTGACCTACTGCCTTCGGTAATGGCACCATTCCCAAATTATGTGGGCTCTATTGATAACCTCACTAACAACTTTAATGACGCCCTGCGCGACACCATTGATATTGTAGCACCGCTAAAGCTAAAAAGGGCCCCTAAAAGGCGTACCCCATGGTTTACAGAAGAAACTAAAGCCCATAAATGATCATGTAGAAAGCTGGAACGCAAATGGCGTGCAACTAAACTTGAGGTTTTCCATCAAGCATGGTGTGATAGTTTAATAACTTATAAACGCATGCTTACCTCAGCTAAAGCTAAATATTACTCAAATCTCATCCACCTCAACAAAAATGATCCTAAATTTCTGTTTAGTACAGTAGCATCGCTAACCCAACAAGGGACTCCTCCCAGTAGCTCCACCCACTCAGCAGATGACTTTATGAATTTCTTTAATAAGAAAATTGAAGTCATTAGAAAAGAGATTAAAGACAACGCATCTCAGCTACAACTGGGTTCTATTAACACAGATACGACTGTATATACGACGGATACCGCCCTCCAAAATAGTTTCTCTCCCTTTGATGAAATAACATTGGAGGAATTGTCAAAATGTGTAAATGGGACAAAACAAACAACATGTTTACTTGACCCAATTCCTGGGAAACTTATCAAGGAGCTTTTTGTATTACTAGGTCCATCAGTGTTAAATATTATAAACTTATCACTTTCCTCTGGCACTGTTCCCCTAGCATTCAAAAAAGCGGTTATTCATCCTCTACTCAAAAGACCTAACCTCGATCCTGATCTCCTGGTAAACTACCGGCCGGTGTCCCACCTTCCGTTTATCTCGAAAATCCTCGAAAAAATTGTAGCACAGCAGCTAAATGAACACTTAGCGTCTAACAATCTCTGTGAACCTTTTCAATCCGGTTTCAGGGCAAATCACTCTACGGAGACAGCCCTCGCAAAAATGACTAATGATCTATTGCTAACGATGGATTCTGATGCTTCATCTATGTTGCTGCTTCTTGATCTTAGCGCCGCTTTCGATACTGTTGATCATAATATTTTATTAGAGCGTATCAAAACGCGTATTGGGATGACAGACTTAGCCTTGTCTTGGTTTAACTCTTATCTTACTGACAGGATGCAGTGTGTCTCCCATAACAATGTGACCTCGGACTATGTTAAGGTAACGTGCGGAGTTCCCCAGGGTTCGGTTCTTGGCCCTGCACTCTTTAGTATTTACATGTTGCCGTTAGGTGACATCATACGCAAATACGGTGTTAGCTTTCACTGTTATGCTGATGACACCCAACTCTACATGCCCCTAAAGCTGACCAACACGCCGGATTGTAGTCAGCTGGAGGCGTGTCTTAATGAAATTAAACAATGGATGTCCGCTAACTTTTTGCAACTCAACGCTAAGAAAACGGAAATGCTGATTATCGGTCCTGCTCAACACCGACATCTATTTAAAAATACCACCTTAACATTTGACAACCAAACAATTAAACAAGGTGACTCTGTTAAAGAATCTGGGTATTATCTTCGACCCAACTCTCTCGTTTGAGTCGCACATTAAGAGTGTTACTAAAACGGCCTTCTTTCATCTCCGTAATATCGCTAAAATTCGTCCCATTTTGTCCACAAGCGATGCTGAGATCATTATCCATGCGTTCGTTACATCTCGTCTCGATTACTGTAACGTTTTATTTTCGGGTCTCCCTATGTCTAGCATTAAAAGATTACAGATGGTACAAAATGCGGCTGCTAGACTTTTGACAAAAACAAGAAAGTTTGATCATATTACGCCTATACTGGCTCACTTGCACTGGCTTCCTGTGCACCTAAGATGCGACTTTAAGGTTTTACTACTTACGTATAAAATACTACACGGTCAAGCTCCTGCCTATCTTGCCGATTGTATTGTACCATATGTCCCGGCAAGAAATCTGCGTTCAAAGAACTCCGGCTTATTAGTGATTCCCAGAGCCCAAAAAAAGTCTGCGGGTTATAGAGCGTTTTCTATTCGGGCTCCAATACTATGGAATGCCCTCCCGGTAAAAGTTAGAGATGCTACCTCAGTAGAAGCATTTAAGTCTCATCTTAAAACTCATTTGTATACTCTAGCCTTTAAATAGACTCCCTTTTTAGACCAGTTGATCTGCCGTTTCTTTTCTTTTCTTTTCTACTCTGCTCCAAACCCGGGGTGGACCGCTAGCCTGTTCATCAGATGGGGACATCTCTACGCTGCTGACTCGTCTCCACTCGGGATGGTTCCTGCTGGCCCCACTATGGACTGGACTCTCGCTGATGTGTTGGACTTTCACAATATTATGTCAGACCCACTCGACATCCATTGCTTTCGGTCTCCCCTAGAGGAGGGGGGGTTACCCACATATGCGGTCCTCTCCAAGGTTTCTCATAGTCATTCACATTGACGTCCCACTGGGGTGAGTTTTCCTTGCCCGTATGTGGGCTCTGTACCGAGGATATCGTTGTGGCTTGTACAGCCCTTTGAGACACTTGTGATTTAGGGCTATATAAATAAACATTGATTGATTGATTGATTGAACACACACACACACACACGCACGCACACTCTTGTATTTGTTACCTTCTTGAGACCTTTGAAAAATGCCTACTTCTTTAGGACCACCCTTTTTAGACAAATAAAGATGTGTATTTACAACATGAATAATATATACATACTATGCAAATATAAAAAAGCTTGTTGTGAAAAATGAGTTGGAATTTTACAAGAAAACGGTCACAATTTCACATAAAAAACTTAGAATTTTGGCAGTATTATAATAAAAGTCGTCATTTTACTCAACGCAAGTCCAAATTTTACAAGAAAAACTGAACATTTGTGCAATATTATGATAAAAGTTGGAATTTTACTCAATAACAGTCACAATTTTACAACAAAAGCATAACATTTTGGCAATTTTATGAAAATAGTTGTAATTTTACTCGACAAAAGTCACAATTTTATAAGAAAACTTTAACATTTTGGCAATATTATAATAATGATAATCAGAATTTTACTTGGCAAAAATATGACAAAAGTCATAATTTTACTCCAAAATGTCACCATTTTACAAGAACAAAAACATAAGCAATATTGTAATAAAAGTCAGAATTTTATATGACAAATGTCACCATTTTGCATTAAAAAGTAATATTTTTACAAGAAAATTACATAAACAAAGAATATTAGAAATTGTTCCCAATTTTAGAAGAAAAAAGTCGACACATTGTGAGAAAGACTGCTTTTAGTTAATTTTTTTTTTTTGTTTGCAATTGGTTTTTAATCTTCATTATTTACTTCAAGTTATTACAGTATGTCTCTATATACACATATATTTTTTTTTTTAAATTAATTTTGGCCAAAAGGGGGCACCTTTCAATTTCTTACACACACTTGTTATTTCATATGCTGGTCAGAGGGGGGAGCACTTTTAATACCGACACACAGTCTATTTGAAAAATCCCTCCTTTTTGGGACCACCCTCATTTTGACTACCAGGGGTACAAATGAGACATTCTCTATTAGATGCAACCTTATTGGACCAAAATTGGTACTTTTCCTTGTTGGTGTCTCAAGAAGGGTAGCAATACAAGAACATACGCACACACACGCACACATACACAGAAAAGCTCGCCTCTCTCGCACAGCCCATATCTCACATACGACCACACTCATTACTCGGCACATCCCACCCAAGTTCAGCAACAATCTAACCTTTTTTTCTTCCTTCCTGCCGCAGCTGTTTCTATGACAACAGCGGCCCGCATCCCTGCTGCAACTTTCAAAGGCAGATAAAAAGACAGAAGGTGGATAATGGATTTGATTGATCTGCGCTGCAAGTGATATCAGGAGTGAAGCGTGGCTCTTTAAGCCCGACAGCTAACGTTGAGATTGGAGGCGTGTCCGAGGTTGAGCAGCAATATCTATGTAAATCTCCCCGCACTCCGTTATTGGCATTGGACCCAAGCCTTTTGTGAAACTTGGGTCAGTCCCAACTCAACCTCTGCCCGTTCTCTGCCTGGCGACCCTTATTGCGGCCGACAGGACGGCAACCGCGTAATTCAATCCTGTCACCTGATCAAATTGAGGCCCTTGAGAAAGTGCGCCGCCGCCGACCCCCTGGCCCCGCTCGCCAAGAACCTGTCAGCCGGCTACCTAAGCCAAAATGAAACGTTTCTGTAAAGCGGATCCTGGAGGGCGGAAGAGAAAACACGGAGGAGGTAACGCCATGATGCTCCGTCCTCTCCAAGTTAATCACTTTCGCCCATGTCGTTTGGCACCAGCCGGGATCATTCGTCTTTGAGGCTGTGTCAGTAATTTGGCGAAGACAGTCGCTCTCGTTAATTCACCAGGAGAGCAGCGGAGTTCAGACGCACTCGCAGACTGATGGCGCTCTTGTTCCGTGACTCGGTGGCCTTCAGACCTCACCGTGATTAGGCTCCTGTCCAGAAGTCAATACGGATAAACCACACTCTCAAAAACGCGATGACATACGCCGATCCTTGTTTGGACAAGGCGCCGTTGGAATGTTGGCGTGTACCGTATTTTACGGACTATAAGACCCATTTAAAATCCCTTCATTTTCTCAAAACTCGACAGTGCGCTATAACCCGGTGGCCTAATGTACGGAATAAATCTGGTTGTGCTTACCAACCTCAAAGCTATTTTATTTGGCACATGGTGTAATGATAAGTGTGACCAGTAGATGGCAGTCAAACATAAGAGATACTGTACGTGTAGACTGCAATATGACTCAAGTAAACAACACCAACATGTTATATGTTCCATTAAAAATATAGAACATTACACACGGCGCTCAAAAATCTATCAAAATGTTTTAGTAGGACTTTGGTAAGCTATGAAGCCACACCGCTTGATGGATTGCACTGTGCTTTTACACAAAGGAGTATTATTATGGTGTGTGTATAATGTAAGACATATTATCGGGCGTTTTGTTTCGCAATAGTATGCAAAAGCAACTTTTCTTACATTCTGGTACCTGCTGATCTGTATTTGGGATCTGCATAAGTCCTGAAAATGTGCGCGCGTCTGCCTTTGTAGTTTGTGCTGACACCGCAGTCGATAAGCTTCTTCTTTTTCTCTATCTTCTTGTTATGGGATATTCATCTTCTGCTGTTGCCATTTGTAATATAAAGTAGTGTAAAGTTCTTACTTATATCTGTCAGTAAACTCGCCATGAAAGCACTAAAACATACCGGTGTAGTGAGTTTACATTATTCACCCAAGGAACTTTAGTTATTAGAGGTTTCCGGTCAGACGGTTTTCCACAGGACACATTTCGGGCGTTGTTGTTGCACTAGTGAGCCACGGATGAGGAGATGCTGCTCCGTTATTGATTGAAGTAAAGTGTGAATGTCATTAAAACAGTTAGTTCCATCTTTTGACACTTCTTCCACTCTCGTCCTTGCACGCTACTCTCCGTCAAGATGACGGGAGAAGACGCTGTCCAAGGTGAGCCACGTAAATAAGACCGCCCAGAAAGTGACTTGAAGATGATCTGTAAAACATAATCAATGCAACATTTTGACCAAAGAACCACCATTACATGTTATGTGGACCACAAGGAAGTCTTTCACATTTAGAAAAAAATAATAATAATATGACTCCTTTAATGCTCCTTATAATCTGGTGCGTCTTTTGTATGTATAAAGATCAAAAATAGACCATTCATTGGCAGTGCGCCTTATAATCCGGTGCACCCTATGGTCCGGAAAATACGGTACTCTGGAAAGTTTGGGACAGAACAGTTGATGAAAAATACAAACTGTTGTGTTGTTGCGATGGTTGTGTTACAATCACCCCCGGCAACAACAATGGACTCGGCTGACTTGGAGCATGTTCGTTCAGTCCTTTCCTTTGGTAGAAAATAACTAAACTCTGGTGGACTTTCAGGCTGGGAGGAACACTAAAAGAAACAAGGTCTGAATTTGTGGAGACGAGTTATTAACGTTTCGTGTTTTGTGGTGAATAATCGGAGCAACGTTTGGCGCCATTTGCAGTGTATCACCACCTCTATGTGTAGTCACCTTAATCCTGACTCACTTGGCCCCAAAAAAAAGTCCGTAGGAGGAGTTTGTTAAAGTACGACCCCTTATTTCGCTGAAAAATGGCCAAAAAACATCAGCGTAAAGTTTGGCGCCACGCCACGCATTTTATGGCGCAGACAACATTTGTTTACACTTTATCATCGCTTATATTTCTATCCATCATTTTAATACTGACTCTTTTGGTCAAAGTCGCTTTAAGGAGTTTGTTAAAGGATGAACATTTTCCCCCCCAAAAAATGGGCAAAAATCATTGGAGTAAAGTTTTATGGCCTAGGAAACATTAGTTTGCAACATATCATCACCTCTATGTCTAGTCTGTGGAAGAGAAGACATGCAAAACATGAACGACACCAGCAAAGAATGCAAACAACAAAGCACCTTTGCACTGGCAAATATACACCTGTAGTCAGTGGTTGTCCACAGGGGAGTGTCCCAATCACCACACACAGACAGGTGCGTTAGAGGCGGCTGCGTTGGAGACATGTGCGTTGGAGACATGTGCGTTGAAGACAGGTGCGTTAAAGACGTGTTACAGACGGGTGCTTTGAAGATGGGTGCGTTAAAGACAGGTGCGTTAAAGACGTGTTAAAGACGGGTGCTGTGAAGATGGGAGCGTTGAAGACGGGTGCGTTGATGACGGGTGAGTTAAAGACGGGTGCGTTAAAGACGTGTTAAAGACAGGTGTGTTAAAGACAGGTGCGTTAAAGACGTGTTAAAGACGGGTGCTTTGAAGATGAGAGCGTTGAAGACGGGTGCGTTGATGACGGGTGAGTTAAAGACGGGTGTGTTAAAGACGTGTTAAAGACAGGTGTGTTAAAGACAGGTGCGTTAAAGACGTGTTAAAGACGGGTGCGTTAAAGACGGGTGCGTTAAAGACGTGTTAAAGACAGGTGTGTTAAAGACTGGTGCGTTAAAGACGTCTTAAAGACGGGTGCGTTGAAGACGGGTGCGTTGAAGACATGTTAAAGACAGGTGTGTTAAAGACGGGTGCGTTAAAGACGGGTGCGTTAAAGACGTGTTAAAGACAGGTGCTTTGAAGATGGGTGCGTTGAAGACGGGTGCGTTAAAGACGGTTGCTTCCTGTCCGTAGTTCCTGGTTGTCGGCCGCATGGACTGGGGGGGGATGTCCGGGCCCTCTACTCCTCCTACTTATAGCACACACAGTCACACATATATAAGACTTTGGGGGATTGTCCTGCGGGGAGGCATGGCGGGGGGATGAGGATGCCTCCTATGGGGCTCCAGTCCTCCTGTCTTGTCCCCTGCTCGTCCATCCCTCAATCTTAGCTGCATATTAGACACTTAGGATTTGGGGGGCTTGGCTTGGTTGGGACCCACCAAGACCTTGACGTCCCCCAATTTTAATCGCATTATTAGTTCCCACAAGCATACATATCTCACTCACGCGACAGTACACGCATCAATAGGGACTCGAGGTCGGCTGTAATGGCTGACCTCCTAATTTTAACTACACAGTAGACACTCTGGGGGCCTTGTACACATGCATGTGGGGGGGTTGGGGTTCGGCGCACCCCTCATTGCCTCGTCGGCCGGCGCGGATTGCGGGACTGCGGTTCGATGGCCTGCCGGGCTTTTATTCATTTATTATTATTATTATTATTATTATTATTATTTTATTTTTTAAATTTATTTTTTATTTATTTACTTGTTTTTTTATTTATTTTTATTGTAATTTTTATTATTTACTTATTTTATTTTATTTTATTTTTATTTTTATTTTATTTATTTATTTGTTATTATTATTATTTTTTATTTAATTTAATTTAATTTAATTTAATTTAATTTAATTTTTTTATTTTATTTTTTTTTAATTATTATTTTTGTTTAATCTTATTATTTATTTGTGTGTGGCGTCGCGCGGGCCTCGCTTCCTGTTGGGTGGGGTCCGTGCCCGTGTGGCCCGACCTTGCGCTGTGGGGTCTCTGTTGGTGACTTGATGTGGTGGCGGGGCGGCGCCCATGTCTGGTCTGGATGCTGTGTCTCGGTTTTTTGGGCGGTGGTGTGTTTGTGCGGGTTTGGGTTGGGGTGGTGGGGTCTTTTGGTGGGGTGGGGTGGGGGGGGGGGGAGGGGGGGTGTGGGTGTGGGTGTCTCGTGTTTGCGTGTTGGTGTTTGGGCTGGCTGGTCTCCGTGATCCTGTTGGCGTGTGGTTGCCGGTCGCAGTTTTTTTTTTGATCGCTTTGATTTGATTGGGTGGTGCTGGCTGTCTGGGGGTATTGCGGCTGCTGTTTCTGCTGCCGTTTGTTTGTGGTGTGGGCGCCCGTGGCTGCTGGGTATGGTGCAGGGGTTGGCTGATGTTGTGACTGGTGGCAGCGCGCGCGCATGGTGGTTGTCGGGGCTGACAAACTGTTTATATATATGTATATGTGTGTGTGTGTATGTATGTATGTATGTATGTATATATATATATGTGTATGTGTATATATGTGTATGTATGTGTATGTATATGTATATATGTGTATGTGTACATGTGCATGAGTACATGTGTATGTTTATGTGTATGTATATAGATATGTATGCTTATTTCTGGGGGTACGTTCTGGGCCTGCCTGTCAGGTGGGGGTCGGCGCCTCAGGCTACTGCATCCGGACTGCGTGTCTGGAGCTCCTGGGTCCCACCGTCCATCCCTTCCGGGTGCCCGTCTTGGTACATATACATTCACTGCACAAACATACATACTGTATACACATACTGTACATATACATTCACTGTACAAACACACACATACACATACTGTACATATACATTCACTGTACAAACACACTTATACACATACTGTACACATACAAATACATATGCACACATACACTCATGCACATAATCACATTTCATTAAACATATATTAATGTTGTTGTCCTAGGGTAAACTGGGTATAACACATGGCACACTGACAAAGCTTAACCTATTGTTACTATAACAATCTACAAGGTTACTGTAGGTTGCTTCTCTTTCTTCCCCTCCATTTTTGTGCATTCTTTCATATCTCATGTTATCATTACGTATATGTATTGTTGCATTTGAACAACTGTATTGTTAAATGATAAATGGGTTATACTTGTATAGCGCTTTTCTACCTTCAAGGTACTCAAAGCGCTTTGACAGTATTTCCACATCTACCCATTCACACACACATTCACACACTGATGGCGGGAGCTGCCATGCAAGGCGCTAACCAGCAGCCATCAGAGGCAAAGGGTGAAGTGTCTTGCCCAAGGACACAACGGACGTGACTAGGAAGGTAGAAGGTGGGAATTGAACCCCAGTAACCAGCAACACTCCGATTGCTGGCACAGCCACTCTACCAACTTCGCCACGCCGTCCCGTTGATAATAAAGGTAAAGTATTGGTATTGTTCATTATCAATAGCGCTATTTCTATTGGTATTCGTATTGCTCCATTTTTAGTGTAATAATGCTCATTGTCATTTCTGTATTATTTTTTATTTTTTCGCTAACTGCTTATTTGCTATTACTTTTACCATCATATTTGTACATGTCGTATTTGCTGATGTTGCTCTGTTGTTGTTGTTGTTTTTGTCTCTCTGTCTAATCCCCCTCTTGTCCCCACAATTCCCCCCTCTGTCTTCCTCTTTTTCTCTTTCTATCCCCTCCTGCTCCGGCCCGGCTGCACCAAATGATAATATAAATACATTTAATAAAGTCAAATACAAATAAGGCAACAAGAGAAGTATCCTACACTTCTCTTTTGTAAAGTAAATCTGAATAGCAGATATGGGCATCTACATCTACTATATGATTTGCCTGAGAAGCTGGACAGAACAAAAAAAAAAAAAGACGGGTGCGTTAAAGACGGGTGCTTTGGAGACGGGTGCTTTGGAGACGGGTGCGTTGGAGACGGGTGCGTTAGAGACAGGCACACAGGAAGTGTACAAACCAGGCAGGAAGTATCGCGGACACAATGATTACAAATGATAAACAACACTTCACATTCAGTCATCTCTGTCTTTTTCATAATGACGCTGTGGTGGAGACAAAGTGGGCGGGGCTTATCTAAAGCAGAATGCCAATTTGTGAAGGTAATTGCACACATTTGTCATCTTGACATCTCTCTGCAACATGGCCACGCCCATATTATGATTACAGTGCTCCAGCATCACGTGGTTAATGACCACTCGGAGTGAGAAGTGAGCAGAATACACTTGAGGGCTGTTCAATGATAAATTGGACGAATGACCTCCCCACCCCCCCAAAAAAATAAGGTGTCTGATTTGTGTCAACAATAGTGTTTGGATATGAAGAGAACTCATCTAAAATATTTAAATTTAAATTAAGTATGCAGTACTGGTGGAGTAGTTTCACTAAATACTTATTTTTTACTCAAGTTTTAAGCAGGGGTTCTAAACCTTTTTGACCACGAGGCCCATTACACAAGGGGTCACCACTGAATTAGTAATCCTACTCTTCATTTAAACGGTAATAAACGATCATATCTAACATCCTTACAGTATATAATCTTTTCAAATAGATAGAAATAACTGATAAAAAAATAAATGAACATAAATTACATTAATAATAATAATAATCTTTCCTAACTGTCCACATTTTTTAAATGAATATACAGTTTCACCCCGTAGTCATCATTTTTGCGCTTAAGAAAACTTCTCCATGACTCTAGCTCCAGACTTCTTCTGTTTGTTTGATATTGTCATTATCACACAGGTGGTGGAAAAATGTATTTTAACTGAAATTTTTTTGGCGGCCCATTCACGCACAGCATAAAACGTTTGGTGGACAAAACGAGAGAGTGGCATAAAACACGTCTTTCTGTAGCAGCGTCGGAGAAAGTTGTACATGTAACCAACCACGGTGAGTTCAAGGACCGCCGAAATTAGTAGGGCAAACCAGCACTCGCCAAATTCTCTCATCAGTGAAGCATGTTGTGGGATTTCTAACAATGGGGAAGGTTTGTGTCATGTTTGTCCTCCTACACAAACAATATTAAAACTAAAATTATATTTCTTCCACCGTCTTTTCCATTTTCATACATTTTTGAAAAAGCTCCAGTTAGCCATTCGGGTGGCACTAAAGAGCCGCATGCCGACCCCTGAGCTACGTGAACCACTACACTAGCAATGCCACAATTTGGACCCAATGCTAAGTTGTGAGCTTTGCAAAGATAAAGTATTTTTTTTTTTATCTCAGTTTGAGTATAAGCATCTGGCGTGTTTTCCTGCAGTGTTTTTGACAGACCTGCTCATGGGAAATATGATTTTTCCGGCAGATGGTCTCATCTGGCTTATCAAGAGTTTCTCCACTTCAGAATGCTCATCTTGTTTTATCTTCTTCCCCCTGTCAGGGAACCTCACTGAGGCATCTGTCTTCAGTTCTTACCAGCTCATTTGCAGCTCCCACAAATACCACCGTCAGACTGCAGCTTTGAAGGAAAACTGCACTTCTTCTTGGACTCTTGCCCTGTCTGTGCCTTCTAAAGAGTGAAAAACTGCTAGAATGAGGCGGCCAACAGCGTAGAAACGATCCAGTCCACCTATAAATCCATGCAAAGCACTGTTTTGTATTTATGCTGTAAGTATACATGCACTGTAATGTAGTAACTGGCTGTCATATTTACAACATGTTGCTATTTTTTTCTTCCATGGGTGCATTGACTTCTCAGAGTGCATAGCAACTTCTGTCAACAACAACATAAAAACCCCCCACTAATGCAGCGGTCGGCAACCCAAAATGTTGAAAAAGCCATATTGGACTAAAAATACTAAAAACAAATCCTTCTGGAGCTGCAAAAAATTAAAATTCTTATATAAGTGTTATAATGAAGGCAACACATGATTTAAGTGTCTATATTACCTATATTAGGTATCAAAATGACTTTAAAGTCTTATATAAGTGTTATAATGAAGACATTTATTTATTATTATTTTGATCGCGCTCTGTTTGTGTTGTGGTGTGTTTGCTCGTTTCTCTTGTGTTATCTTTTAACCTGCCCATTGTACAGCACAAGGCCGGGAGCATGGAAGAAGCCACCTTTCCCAATCTGGAGAAATTACTGCACGTAAGCAGCTAAGCCCGTGACCTTCGATCCCTCAGGCTGTACTGCATCAACAAGCGACATCAGTGTGTAAAGGATATCACCACATGGGTTCAGAACACTTCAGAAACCCACTGTCAGTAACTACAGTTGGTCGCTACATCTGTAAGTGCAAGTTAAAACTCTCCTATGCAAGGCGAAAACCGTTTATCAACAACACCCAGAAACGCTGTTGGCTTCGCAGGGCCTGCGCTCATCTAAGATGGACTGATACAAAGTGAAAAAGTGTTCTGTGGTCTGACGAGTCCACATTTGAAAAAAAAGAGCCATCCGGATTGTTCTAGGCGTAAAGTGTAAAAGTCAGCATCTGTGATGGTATGGGGGTGTATTAGTGCCCAAGACATGGGTAACTTACACATCTGTGAAGGCGCCATTAATGCTGAAAGGTACATACAGGTTTTGGAGCAACATATGTTGCCATCCAAGCAATGTTACCATGGACGCCCCTGCTTATTTCAGCAAGACAATGCCAAGCCACGTGTTACATCAACGTGTCTTCATAGTAAAAGAGTGCGGGTACTAGACTGGCCTGCCTGTAGTCCAGACCTGTCTCCTATTGAAAATATGTGGCGCTTTATGAAGCCTAAAATACCACAACGGAGACCCCCGGACTGTTGAACAACTTAAGCTGTACATCAAGCAAGAATGGGAAAGAATTCCACCTGAGAAGCTTAACAAATGTGTCTCCTCAGTTCCCAAACGTTTACTGAGTGTTGTTTAAAGGAAAAGCCATGTAACACAGTGGTGAACATGCTCTTTCCCAACTACTTTGGCACGTGTTGCAGCCATGAAATTCTTGAATATTGAATATGGGTTGAAAAGGATTTGCAAATCATTGTATTCCGTTTATATTTACATCTAACAAAATTTCCCAACTCATATGGAAACAGGGTTTGTACATACAGATAATGTGTCATGAGCAGTCTTGGGTTAGTTACTGAAAACCAGTAACTAGTTACAGTTACTAGTTACTTTATTTCAAAAGTAACTCAGTTACTAACTCAGTTACTTACACCAAAAAGTAATGCGTTACTGTGAAAAGTAACTATTTAGTTACTTCTTTTTTTCTTCTTTTTTTTAAGGCTCCCAATAATGCCCTTTTAGCCTTCATGTCAGTACTGTTATTGCACTGGAGAATAATACAATCTGTTGATCAACTTGACATGCATTTGCATCACTGAACTCTGCTAAGCAATGTGGTCTACATACAACACACAAAGACAAAGATATGTTACAAAGACCAATTTGTTTCAGGCCAGAACAAATCGACAAAACTATTTTAAATAGCTGCAACATAACATACATAAGTAACAAACAGCATAATAACAACATAGCTGTAAAGCAAGGAAGGCACACACTACATACTCAAAGCCTAACCAGGCATTTTTTCCTCAAGGACACAAAATCATGTCTGAAGCCCAGAACACTCTACACATTTCCCCAGTTTTAGTTTAGAGATAAGGAAAGATTGGCCTGGCCCACTAGGATCCCTCTTTATGTTTGTGAACTTTATAGTCTATACATTTAGAGTGATGTGATAATCAAACACTCTAGAAGTCTAGAATGAAAGAGTATATAAGAGAATTGACAGCAACGTTCCCTCTAAGGTGCGCACCTGTGCAATTGCGCACTGCTCAAGCGTCCTCTGCGCACGGCAAATCTATGCCACGCACAAAATCAAATAAAAAAATAAGCGCATAACAATTTTCGACACGACACGGACACGACAGAGAAAACAGTTTTCGTCATCATTGTTCAAATATTGTAACGTCTGTGGAGACGCTTTGAGGACATGAATTCCATCCATCACTTTACTGAGCAAAACTCTTTTTTGTCGGCCACATCACCAAAACATTAGTAAAAAAATGTTATCTAGCAAAAGTGGTCATTTTCTGCAGTACAAACCAGACCAAAAGCAACTTTGTTATATCAACAGCAGCCGCTCGCTCTTCCTCACTTGCACCAACACATGCACATATGGCACTTAGCCAGTGATGCGTTTACAGACACACAAAAAGTCGGACAACTCCAACACCACACATAAAGTGTCATTCCAGGTCGTTACACTATGATTTACCAATCAAATGTGTGCTTATTCTAGTGTCATTTATTAGGAATCTTAATTTATGAATATTAATCATGAAATGCTGTTAGTATATTAAATATATACTAATAAAAACATATGTTTTATAAACAGGAAGTTGCAGGAATGTACACAAGATCCCCTGCTTACATCTCATTGTGCAACATGTGAATGTTTTAATGGGAACTAAATGCATTGTCTTAAAGGGGTACACATTATTTCCAAAGCAGGACCTCCACCCAGACAAACAATACAAGTAAACAGTTCATGAAAAACAATATTTTTTGTTATTGTCATTGTAAGTGGGCCTAAACACTTATATTAGAAATGAAAATGACTGCTGTCATTTGATTATAATAATAAGAGAATGTTGTCTGTCTCTCTGTGTTGGCCCTGCAATGAGGTGGGGACTTGTCCAGGGTGTACCCCGCCTTCCGCCCGAATGCAGCTGAGATAGGCTCCAGCGACCCCGAAGGGGACAAGCGGTAAAAAATGGATGGATGGATGGAGATTGAACTTGTTATTTAGTCAGGTTTGGGACAGGTGTGCTGCTGGTGTAGCCACAGTGTGCACGTCTGATGTTGCTCACATGGGCTCCACTGAATGCTCAGGGAGTTTTTGCGTTTGCTCACACACATGAAAAATTAGAGGGAACATTGATTGACAGAGTGTGTACCTTCAGTGCTGAATGATGAGCAGAGGCAGAGTTAATCCTTAAGTAGTGGTGGTGGAGGTGAAGTGGCATTGGAGTCTCTGTCTCTCTTTACTACCTACGTCGAAGCATGTTGCTTATGTAGCTTGTTTCAGCAGATTTGAATTGCTGTTTTGGGCAGTAGAAGATCCAAAGCACAATTTACATTTAACTAAAATGTTATTTTCTTTGTGCTCGACAAAAGAAAAGTAGTGAAAATATCTCCATGTTAATAAACTCAACTTCTGGCTCCGCCATGATCAGACACGCCCCCCCCCCCGTCCCCTCCCTGTCCTCCCTCCCCACACTCACACCCACACACACACAGAGCGCATGTCTCTCTTCCTCGGCTTATGACACAAGAACGATGACACTGCAGCGCTCCGATAAAACACACTTTATACTACATTAAAATTAACGTAAAATAACGCAGTAACGCATCATGTAGTAACGGTAACTGAGTTACTGAATATAAAAAATAATGCGTTAGATTACTAGTTACCGCCAAAACTAACGGCGTTACAGTAACGCGTTAGTCCCAACACTGGTCATGAGACATGCAAATATAAATTAAATATACAGAGGACATAAGTAAAGGAAATTAAATTAACTCAAATATACAGTACCTACAAACGAGGCATAATGATGCAATATGTACATACAGCTAGCCTAAATAGCATGTTAGCGTTGATTAGCTTGCAGTCATGCAGTGACCAAATATGCCTGATTAGCACTCCAACAAGTCAACAACATCAACAAAGTGCACCTTTGTGCATTGACGCACAGCATAAAACGTTTGGTGGACAAAATGAGACAAAGCAGGAGTGGCATAAAATAAGCCGTTCTGTGGCAGCGTCTGAGAAAGGTGTACATGTCAACAAACTACGGTGAGTTCAAGTCCCGCCAAAATTAGTAGGACAAAACCAAATACTCTCATCAGTGAAGCGTGTTTGATATAAACAGTGAGATTTCTAACAATGAGGAAGGTTTGTCCTCCTACACAAACCTTATTAAAACATTTTTTTTTTTCATTTTCATACATTTTTGAAAAACCTCCACAAAGCTAGACCCTCGCTCAAACAAAGATTGTGGATGATGTGCAAAACTCCCCCAGAATGTGAAGTTTTCCTTTAACTGGTGGGACACGTCTTGTTTTTTTTTTTTGCCACATGGCGAGCCTACTCCCCAGTTGATGGACATTTTATTGAGTCTGGAATTTGTGCGGCGTGCGTGTGGGTGTTATATCCCAGAGTTTTCTGACTGTAACCATGGTAACCCCCCCCCCCCCCCCCCTCATCCCATGGTAAGACCTTATAAAAGGGTAAAATTGTAATTTCATGTAACACAATGGCTGTAATTGGATTAGTGTCCCCATTAGTGCATCATTAGTCATATCTGCACACTTCATGTTCAGCACTGCAAGAAACATCTCTATCAAAACACTGTTTGGGGAGCATTTTTAATGAAGTGGCTGAATTCAAAGGATGAGGCTTCCTGTCGCCGGCTGATGGAATTAAAGAGGAGATTTGTGTGTGTGGGCGGAGCAGTTGACATTTGTCTGAGTGGGACAACATGCTGCTGGCAGGGAAATGTCTGAAAGGTGGCTGGGAGGCTTAAAGACGTTATACCTGCTTCCTTCCTGCAAAGATGGGTGGGTGGGGGAGGGGGGGGGGACCGGCCCTGAAGTGTATTTTCCACTGAGTGCCCACACGTATTTTAAAAGGACACAAATAGAGAGAAGTTGAAAACTTACTCAACCTGCAAAATTTCATCGGCTAATCAAATTGGCAGGGAAACATTTGCTCCAAACCAGGATTTGTTGCCTTTTTTAAACTGAGGCTGCGTCCAAACTTGTGGTTTGCTGCTGAAATATAAAGAGGGAAATAAAACAAATGCACTTTTAAGTCACATCTTAATTTCAAGTCCCGTCTTAAAGCTCATTTTTATACTCTAGCCTTTAAATAGACCCCCCTTTTAGACCAGTTGATCTGCCGTTTCTTTTCTGCTCTGCCCCCTCTCTTTCGTGGAGAGGGGGGGCACAGATTCGGTGACCACAGATGAAGCGCTAGCTGTCCAAAGTCGGGACCCAGGGTGGACCACTCATCTGTGCATCAGTTGGGGACGTCTCCACTCAAGATGATCTCCTACTGGCCCCACTATGGACTGGATTCTCACACTATTATGCTAGATCCACTATGGACTGGACTCTCACACTATTATGTTAGATCTACTATGGACTGGACTCTCACTATTATGTTAGATCTACTATGGACTGGACTCTCACTATTATGTTAGATCCACTATGGACTGGACTCTCACACTATTATGTTAGAGCCACTATGGACTGGACTCTCACACTATTATGTTAGATCCACTATGGACTGGACTCTCACACTATTATGCTAGATCCACTATGGACTGGACTCTCACACTATTATGTTAGATCCACTATGGACTGGACTCTCACACTATTATGTTAGATCCACTATGGACTGGACTCTCACTATTATGGTCCCCACATCTGCGGTTCCCTCCAAGGTTTCTCATTGTCATCCCATTGGGTTGAGTTTTTTCTTGCCCTGATGTGGGATCTGAGCCAAGGATGTTGTTGTGGCTTGTGCAGCCATTTGAGACACTCGTGATTTAGGGCTATATAAGTAAACTTGGATTGATTGATTGACTATTCATAATGTTTAGGGTTTTTTTTACACTTAAGTTGCGGTTAATAGTATTCTATCTTCATTTGTTGTTATTTATACTTTCTGAATAAATGATGTGATAATGTTTATAAGTCAAATAGGTGGAATTGAGTCTGGCAGAGTTTTTAAATGCAACCATTGGTGTTAGTTTTTAATATATATGAAATGAATAATATCTATATCAAATTACAGGATGTTATTCATCTAATTTACTCATTTTTCTTACCTGATGTACTAACATGTGGTTTATTCTTTACATATGTAGCAATGTTTTGGGGGATACTTCATTAAATTATGTCATGGGTCAATATTTGAAAAACGTGCTTCGAGCTGGTTTCTTTTTTTATACTTAACTGTGTGCTTTATTAACACAAAAAAGACCAACATTTATTGAATTAATTAATGAATTGATACACACTGATTGATTGATTGAGACTTTTATTAGTAGGTTGCACAGTGAAGTACATATTCCGTACAATTGACCACTACATGGTAACACCCGAATAAGTTTTTCAACTTGTTTGAGTCGGGGTCCACTTAAATTGATTCATGATACAGATATATACTATCATATATACTATCATCATAATACAGTCATCACACAAGATAATCACATTGAATTATTTACATTATTTACAATCAGGGGTGTGGAGGGGGCGGGGGGTAGGATATGGACAGCAAGTAGTGGACAATTGGACATAGAGAGAGAGAGAGAGAGAGAGAGAGAGAGAGAGAGAGAGAGAGAGAGAGAGAGAGAGAGAGAGAGAGAGAGAGAGAGAGAGATCAGAAGGCATAAGAAAAAGTATCTGCATTTGATTGTTTACATTTGATTATTAGCAATCCGGGGAGGGTGTTAGTTTAGGGTTGTAGCTGCCTGGAGGTGAACTTTTATTGCGGTTTTGAAGGAGGATAGAGATGCCCTTTCTTTTATACCTGTTGGGAGCGCATTCCACATTGATGTGGCATAGAAAGAGAATGAGTTAAGACCTTTGTTAGTTCAGAATCTGGGTTTAACGTGGTTAGTGGAGCTCCCCCTGGTGTAGTGGTTATGGCGGTCATTTACGTTAAGGAAGTAGTTTGACATGTACTTCGGTATCAGGGAGGTGTAGCGGATTTTACAGACTAGGCTCAGTGCAAGTTGTTTAACTCTGTCCTCCACCTTGAGCCAGCCCACTTTAGAGAAGTGGGTAGGAGTGAGGTGGGATCTGGGGTGGAGGTCTAGAAGTAACCTGACTAGCTTGTTCTGAGATGTTTGGAGTTTAGATTTGAGGGTTTTGGAGGTGCTGGGGTACCAGGCGGTGCATGCGTAATCGAAAAAAGGTTGAACGAGAGTTCCCGCCAGAATCCTCAAGGTGCTTTTGTTGACCAGAGAGGAAATTCTGTAGAGAAATCTCGTTCGTTGGTTAACCTTTTTGATTACCTTGGTTGCCATTTTATCACAGGAAAGGATACCACCTGCTCCCTCCCCTCCAAGTAAGATTGCATCCAGCTCCATGAGGTTTTGTTAAATCCGATTGCTCTGAGCTTATCCAACAGTATAGCGTGGTTTACGGTATCAAAGGCCTTCTGAAGGTCCAGCATGACCATGCCGCAGTATTTGCCCGCGTCCACCTCATGTTTGATGTGGTCGGTCAGATAGAGAAGGCATGTGTCAGTGGAGTGGTTAGTTCTGAAGCCGGATTGGAATTTGTACATGAGTTTATTAGTGGCAAGGTAACTATTGACCTGTTCATAAACTATTTTCTCCATTACTTTCGAAATGGAACTGAGAATAGAAACAGGTCGGTAGTTGCCAGGTTCCAATTTGCTTCCTTTTTTAAAGAGGGGAGTTACTCTTGCTATCTTAAAATCTTTTGGTACTTGGCCTTGTGTAATTGATAGGTTTATTATGTGCGTGATGATCGGGGCAATGATGGAGGCAGAGTCCCTGAGGAATCTGGAGGGAATATTATCAAGGCCGGTGGCCTTGTTAGGGTGGAGCGCGCTCAATTTTTTAAACACCTCATCAGCTGTGACCATTTCTAATTTGAAATCATCGTTGGATACTCCTAGCTTTCTGTAGAAGGCTTTAATGTGTTCTACACCCAAGCGACCAGAGTGGTGGGACAGCTTGTTGACAAGAGTTGCGGCTATGCTGGTGAAAAAGATGTTAAGTCTGCGCGCTACCTCCATTTTGTCTGTAATGAGGGAGTCACCCTCCTTGATGCTGATGTTGGTGAGTCTGGTTTTAAGTTTCTGGCTGCAACCAGGAAGCTGGTTGTTGAGAATTTTCCAGAGCTCACGTGGCTTATTTGTGTTTTCCCCTATTTTGTCGTTAATGTAATTTTTTTTAAAGGATTTAGTCAGGTTGGTTGACTTATTTCTTAATTTATTGCATTGCTTTTTGAGAGTTGAAAGGAGTAATTTGAGGTTGATATTATTGGGTTGTTTATCTACTTCTGTTTTACATTTTTGGTATTCAGAGTATTTCCTGTCTCTGTCTTTTATGGCAGCTAATAGGTCCGGATTCATCCATGGTTCCGAGCGGGCTTTGATCCTGACTGTTTTCACGGGAGCCATGTCATTTAGTATCTTTAGGAACGCCGTTTTGAAGCGATCCCAAGCAACATCGACCATGTTGCTCGCGAGCACAGGGGACCAGTCCCATTCATCTAATTTTAAACTGAAATTGTCACTGGAGTATTTTTTGAGGGATCTGGATTGGGCTGTTATGTGGCCATTGGCTTTAGGTTTAGCTATTTTACGGGTGCAGAAGGTTAGATAGTGGTCGCTAAGACCACAGATCATGACCCCACTATTTTTTATTTTAGGACGGTCTGAAGTGAGAATGAGATCTATGGTTGATTGGGTGGAATCACACACCCTTGTAGGTAGCGCTATTAGCTGGGAAAGACCGTGCAGATTACAAAACTTGCTGAAGGATCTGAAGACAGGCGCATCTTTGCGTTGAATATCTGTGTTCAGATCCCCAGTTATAATTTTCTCTACGTTGTCTGTCCCTGCCAAGCATTCTTCCAAAGCCCCATAGAAATCACTCTGATTAGGGGGTCTATAAACAGTCCCTATTAGTACCGGCTTAGCGTTTTTAAATTTGATTTCCGCCCACACAGATTCCAGGTCATTGTGGTTAAGATCAGTGCGAGTTATGTATTAAATATCCTGGTGAATATACATACAAATGCCCCCACCGTGTTTATTCCTATCCTTTCTGATAACCGAAAAGTTTTCTATTTCTATCTGAGTCAGAAATACTTTGATCAAATTTGGTTTCAGAGAAACACAAGATTTTTACCTTCGTGTTGAGGAACATTTCTCTGATTTGGTCAAGTTTGGCTCCAGAGAGGCTGTTCACATTAAGGTGGATGATGTGTAGTCCACTGGAACCAAAGAGAGCATCAGAGTCCGCTGTGTTGTGGTACTGACCAGAAAAATTGTTGGTTATTATTGCTGTTGAAGTTGGAGAGCAAGGAGAGAGAGAGAGAGAGAGAGAGGCATATTGATCGTCCTCCAGGTGAAGTGGGAGGGAGGGGGAGGCCAGGTAGGTTTTGCTGGGGGTGGGGGTGGATTTCCTTTTGGCGGGCTTTTTTGAAGACAAAGAGAAAGAGAACAACGAAAATGTTTGTGTGAAGGCGCCTCTAAATCCTGTGTATGCCGTGTCCTCGACCGTCTGGGACCGGGGAGAGGCCGCGTGGACCCCTGCCATCTCGTGCAGTTCCCCGCAATCACCGATGTCTGGGCCGTCCACCGCAGCCGCCGCGTCGTTCACCGCCGCTGAGTCGCTGCCTTCTCCGATGACTGGGTCGTCCTCCACCGCAGCCGCCGCGTCGTTCACCGCCGCTGAGTCGTTGCCTTCTCCGATGACTGGGTCGTCCTCCACCGCCGCCGCCGAGCCTCCGACCATGTCGATGAACGGGGCGAAGTCCTCCGCCGAGCCGCCGATCGCTGGAGCACAGGTGAGCTTGAGCTGAGATGAGCCGGTAGCCGAATTAGCTTCGATGGTGACGCTAGCAGTAGCATTGCTAGTCTTCGCCAGTCGGGACAACATTAACCGTGTTGTTGCAGGTCCAGGGTTGAGTTCAGTGTCTCCTGATAGTAGAAGTAATAGTAGTATTATTGACTTTCTGTCTATCCTTCCAGTCAGGGGCATGTTTCTTCTGCCTCGATGTGCAGACAAGCATGATGCTAACACGTTAGCTCCAAAGCCAAGGTGCTTCGCTGATGTATTGTGGAGATAAAAGTCACTGTGTATGTCCATTTCGCGTTCTTGACTCTCATTTTCAAGAGGGTAAAGTATCCGAGGAGGTTTAAAATATAAATCCGTGATCCACAGTAGAAAAAGGAAGAAGTGTGGGATAATCCGAGCAGTTGTTTGAATTCCCGATCGGGAGCGAAACAGAATGCGACCGCTCATCTCGGCGTCCATCTGTACTGTACTCCAAACCATTGTCCTGTAACAATATAACAAAATAGGGGTGTAACAATTAAAATCATAATACTAGTTTATTTACAACGTTACCATTCAGTGAGTTACAATCAATTAAATAAGTTTTTAGCCCAAAAAAAGCAGTGTGAGTGTGAAATAAAGACCGAATACAATTGTGGAGTTTCCAACATTCAAGTGTATCATGGATACAAACAAGCAAGTAAACAACAGTTAATGGCCAATAGATTCAGATCTTATTTGAATAAAGTGCAACCAACACTTTAGGTCGAATTAACAAGAGGAAACCTCGTCTGCTCGCATTTTGGGTATTCAAGAAATGGTTCACAAAAGTACAGTAAACATCGTTTTAACATTGGAAATGTTACAACAAAAAGTGCAACCAACACTTAATGTTGAATTAACAAGAGGAAACCTTCCCAGCTCATTTTCAACATTCAGGACATTTTTAAAAGGAGCCATATGTAATAATTTGGCCAGAAACGGTCCTGCAATCACGGTCAAAATTCTGTAGTCCCCTCCCTCTCCCTGACTGAGGTTGCCAGATACGCAGCCGAATCCAGCTGGATGGACTGGGCTAGTCCAAGGAACTTAAAACTTCCACTGCCTCTTACTAGGGGTTGAGGTGCTGGGACCATAATAGCTGAATAGACAAGCATTTTGTCAATAACAAATCTCTAACCAACACATTTTACACAGAAGTAGGCTATTGTCAGGAAGAAGTACGTCTATTGACACAATCTTTTCAACGAGGAAAAGAGGTTCTTGGGAGCCTGGCTGCCCTGATGGAACCATTGCTGCAGGGTACGTGAGAGATTCCTGGGACAAATGGAGAATCATGTGCCTCTCAGTCCTTTCCATCGAGGACGTGGAAGACAAACTATTTGGAACCATGATCGCGGGGCACCTGCTGATTGGGCTGGGCATTGCTCTGGTGTATCGTAAAATTCGTAAGACGATGGCAGCCACTCAAGGAGCCCAAAGGCTGTTCGTCGCAATGGACAGCTTGGGCCGGGCTGTGGGAACACAGACTGTGGCGATTTCTGAACTGAATCGCAAGATGGATCACATCATGGAGAAGCTTGCTATAAAGGAAGGTTTGGATATGAGAGCCAGCATGGACGAATAGAACAGACAAGTCATTGTTAATGCCTGTTCGAGAAAAAACAAAATCCTTATCCACGATTTGACTCCCCCGAATGGCCTTGAGACAAGAACAGGCTGTTCTGTAATCATCCCCTGAGGAATTTCAAAGATGGACGCTTTTTGACCGCCCTCCCTCCTCCCCTCCTCAACGACACCTGGGAGTCGAACTTTGCTTGCATTTGCATGCAGAACGACTCTGGGCTTATGAACATTTACACTTCACCCAAAGACAATGGGCATATATGTAGCCGAGCTAAATTGTATTTTATTTTATTTTAATTTTTGTCAATTATTCACATCATTTTTTGTTGTGAACTTCCTCAAAAGTGTTTCTCATTGTAAATAGGTTCCACTCTATTATTTTCCGTTACATACCTTTTTGTTTCCCTGGGGGGTGATTTGGCCTCGCACCTTTGTGACCAGCTTCAGTGAGCACTGACGCTCGGAGCTGGTAAGTCACATTTATGTCTCTCTCCCTTTGTTTTTTTATAAACTTTTTGGTTGTCGCTTTTAAAAGTGTTTTGTGAGAATGCGCACTGTCTTGTGATTTGTTGGTGTGCATGCGTGTTGAATTCCCGAATGGTTGTTGGATTGTTGAAAAAACAACAACTTTTGTATGCTAAAGGATGTGTGGATTAGCTTGATTAGCTTACTGCTAGCGGCAGTTGTTGCGGGGTCTCCTGTCTCATGAGTTTGTGCACGGGTCAGGGGCTCTGCTGTGTGTCTGTGTGGACATCTTGTGTGCCCCTGTAGCATTAATATGAGTGTGTATTTTTTTCTTCATTCTTTAGTGGAGAGAGATTCTGTTTGCCGTGGACTGTGTGTGACGCCCTGTGTTTGTTTTTTTCCAAAAAAAGGTGAATACATCCCCATGATTCAACTCCGGTGTGTGCGCCTCACTAAGAAGATACACAACGCAGAACAGTGACTGTTACATATATACAAACACACTTCCCACCCCCATCCAAACGCCCCTCACCACCACTGCTTAATTCCTCTTCGGGGTTATGGACGGCTAGTAGCGCTTTATAGCAGCAGGCCGGCCTCCATGGTCCCAAACCCCCCCCCCCCCTCTGTTGCGAGTTGTTGTGATTATATGTAACATGTTTATGTGTGCTATGCTAAATAAGGTTTTTCCCTTGGACTCAGTCTGGAACCCCTCCCGAGGGTCTAGCCTTAGACTGATATTTTTTACTCATCCCCCCTTTCCCAATATCACCTTTTTCCCACCTTTTTTATGGAGCGCCGTAAGTGGCTGATCAGTTGGCGGTCCCGTCTCGTCTCCCTGTAACGTATGTCTGCTCTTAGTGGGACTGTGCCCAAAATGACATTTCAGTTCGTATGTGTCTTGTACATGTTAAAGAATGGACAATAATAAAGCATCTTGAATCTTGAATCATCTTGTCATGCCTGCGTACAATATCACAACAAATGGCAATCATATGGTTATTGTCAGTACTATCAGAAAACAAAGACTAAAACCAACTACAACCAACGCTAGCAATGGTTATACTGGTGACAATAAGTGGAGCATGCTTAGCAGCCTAATGTACACCCAAAATTAGAGGAGACATTTTACCAAGGTATACCTATAGGCTACTGTTTCAAACATTTCAGATTGCCATATAACTTGGTACATGTAGTCCATAGTATGCAAACACCAATGAGGAATTGTTTTATCATGTGATTTGGTTGTCCTCTTACATTTCACATTGCTATGATGACAGCCGTGCTAATGTTGGAACCCATTTCCTCAGCGTATCAGCATATTGACAAGGAAATAGGCACTGACACTACCCATATCCACAGTTTTTATTTGGCCAAAATATATTTTGCCCTGTCAGTTGGAATGCACATTGACATACAAGCATATATTTCCCCCGTTAGCCTATATGTCGATGTGTCATTGACCGGGCTAGCATGCTAAGCATTGCACTAAGAGCTAAACATTATCAAACTAAGCATTGGTTGCAGTAACATACTAGCTTTGTTAGACAAGATTATAGACTGTATTGGACAATATAGTTTACATACCAAATGTCAATTTCCATTTATCACAAGTCATAAGAAAAGGTAAATGCTTGACTTACCTATCAAGGAGGAAATTAGCAAGTTTGGCGTCAGACGAAAAACATCTTTCAAAGGCATCCCAGATACAAATCCTGGTTTTGTTCCTGGCTTTGTCATGAATAAGTTGAGAATGGTAACTTTTAGATGGACTAAGGTCTGACATGTTTAGTAACTTTACCAGTGGCTGTAGCCAGACCAAGATGGCGGTGTGTAGCTGGCAACCTGGATGTGGCACACTCACAGACTTTTTAAATGGTCCAAAAGTGGAGGGCGGGGCGTCAAAATGAAAACAATAACAATATTACAGGGTTGAAATCTAATTTTGAAATGAACTACTGTTATCAGTTACAGAGGTATTTAAAATAAGATGGTGTATTCATGCCTTTTGACATATTTAATGATGACTTGACATTAAATTATTACATATGGCTCCTTTAATAAAACTACAGTAAGCGAGATTTCAACAGTGGACCTGCTACTTTTACCGTTCTCCAGTTCTTTGAGTTGTTCTTTACGGTGTGTTGGCTAGTCAGTTTGGTCTTTGCTGTCAAGTCTTTAGTTGCGTAAGTAATACTGTAAGTATCGTACTTATCGCGCACCAGCTGTTTGATTGTAAATGTGCATCTTAGTTGTAGTTTTCATGCGCAAAGTTGTTGAAATTGCCATTTAAAATCGCTAATACTAATCAGTAGCATGTCTATTGCCAAGCAAATGCCTATTAGCATCAAGCTAGCACATTTACTCACGTTGGAGAGTTTTGTGAGTCACTTTCTTCGTCGGCATTGAAATTTGAAGAAATACCTAGGAGGTAGCTCAGTGTCAAAATGCGAAGAACCGAGGTAACATAAGATGTCACCGTTGGATTGTATGTTAAATTTGTGATCATTTAAATTTTGAGATACACTGAGACGGTAGGTTACGCAAGTGCAATGTGTGATTTTACATTTCAGTCGGTAAGTGACATTTGTGTAGTGTTTTGCTGAACGTGTGACATTTGACCCCATCAAATCTGTCACAATGTGTGGCGTGTCCAAGGCTGGGCTGAAGGACGCTGTCAGGCCGAAGCATTCGTGTTGTTTGGGGCATCTTACAATTCTCACAGTTCAGGGTCGTTCATTCAGCTCAGGCTAGCATGGCTTGTAGTCGCGTCCTTGCTGGCCTGTCTCTTGAATAAAACACATCCAAACACAGATCTTGATCATCACAAACAAAAAATGTTTACTATTGTGCAGGCCGACCTATCAGAATCCCAGAAAATATCGTCGAATTTTTTGGAATTATTCCTATTGAATAAAGAAATATATTTTAAGTATTTGTTTGAGAGCTCAAACAACAACAGTTTACAGAGAAGCAGGTCTGCACTGCAAAGAGGGAAGAAAAGAAAAAGCCAGAGAGACTTATATCTGACTGAGTGTGAACAGGAATGTTTTGGTTAAACATAGGAAAAGACAGTAATACAGAATCAATTAAAAAAAAAAGCTATTTTGGGGAGTAACCTTTGACTAAAATACAATGTCAATTAGTGATCTCGCCATCACAACAGTCCTTCTCTGTTAGGATGTGTGGGGTGCTTTGGAATTATTTCTATTCAATAAATAAATGTATTTTAAGTATTTATTTGAGACCTCCAATAACGGTTTACAGAGAAGCAGGTCCACGATGCAAAGAGGGGAAAAAAAGAAGAAGCCAGAGAGAGAGACAAAAAAACTTTCACCCCCCTATATCTGACTGACTGAACAGGAATGTTTTGGTTAAACATAGAAAAAGGCAGTAATACAGCATCAACCACAAAAGAAAGCCATTTGGAGAGTAACCTTTGACCAAAATACTATGTAAATTAATGATCTCGCCATCACAACAGCCCACCTCTCTTAGGATAGGTGGGGTGCTTTGGAATTATTCATATTCAATAAAGAAATGTATTTTAAGTATTTGAGACTTCAAATAATAGTTTACAGAATAACAGGTCCACGCTGCAAAGAGGGAAGAAAAGAAAAAAGCCAGAGAGAGAGAGACAAACAAACTTTCACACCCTTATATTGGATGAAGTGCTGGCTGTCCAGAGTCGGGACCCGGGGTGGACCGCTAGCCTGTACATCGGTTGGGGACATGTCTGCGCTGCTGACCCGTCTCCGCTCGGGACGGTTTCCTGCTGGCCCCACTATGGACTGGACTTTCGCTGATATGCTGGATCCACCATGGACTGGACTTTCACAATTTTATGTCAGACCCACTCGACATCCATTGCTTTCGGTCTCCCCTACGGGGGGGATAGGGGGGGCGGGGGGGGGGGGTTACCCACATATGCGGTCCTCTCCAAGTTTCCAAGGTTTCTCAAAGTCATACACATCGACGTCCCACTGGGGTGAGTTTTTCCTTGCCCATATGTGGGCTCTGTACCGAGGATGTCGTTGTGGCTTGTGCAGCCCTTTGAGACACTTGTGATTTAGGGCTATATAAATAAACATTGATTGATTGATGGAACTGCGGCCGAGGGTGTCCTGGTTCCAAGTGCACATATGGACACCCTTATGCTTGAACATGGTGTTTGTTATGGACAATCCGTGACGGGCACAAAAGTCCAATAACAAAACACCACTTGGGGTCAGATACAGGCGGCCATTCTTCCCAATCACGCCTCTCCAGGTTTCACTGTCGTTACCAATATGAGCGTTGAAGTCCCCCAGTAGAACGAGGGAATCACCCGGGGGAGCACCCTCAAGTACGCCCTCGAGTGAATCCAAAAAGGGTGGGTACTCTGATCTGCTGTTTGGCGCGTAAGCGCAAACAACAGCTGAGCCGGTGGTCGGTCCAACACTCAGCTCCTCTCATTGCACGAGTTAGTTATACGTCTCTTATGTCTGAGCGTCTCACAATGGTGTAATCAATCAGGTGCCAATGTTTGGAGCGTGGGTTCATCCAGGATGTTTTGTGCTTATTTTTTAGTTGGAAGATGGTGTTTGTGATGGTCAAGTCATGCTCAGCACAGAGGCTTAGCAGCCGTAGGCAGTTAGCATTGGCTTGTCCAATGCCATGCTTGCCAATAACACCACTCCACACCTTGTTGTCCTTCCCCACTCTGGCATTGAAATCGCCCAACAAGAAGATCTTGTCCTCCTTAGGTGTGCGACGGAGGGCCTCATCTAATGCCCGGTAGAAGCGGTCTTTAACATCTTCCTTTGATGGTAGCGTCGGTGCATAGGCACTAAGAAGGGTGGCATATATTTTCTTAACCAGAAGGATCCTGAGTGACGTGAGCCTTTCACTTATGCCAACCGGTGTTTCTGGGAGTTTTGGTAGGAGGCTATTTTTTATTGCAAGTCCCACACCGTGCTGATGCTCCCCTCATGGAGGGTATCCTTTCCAGAAGAAAGTGTAACCTTGCCCTTCTTCCTTCAGGGATCCATCAGCCAGGAGTCTGGTTTCACTAAGTGCAGCAATATCAACATTGTAGCGGTTAACTTCTGCTGCAATGACTGCAGTTCTGCGCTGGGGTCTATCAGTGGTGACGCTAGTGTCCAGGAGTGTCCTTATGTTCCATGATGCCAGTTCAAGAGGGATTATTTTCTTTGCTTTATTTCGACCGCAGAGTGGAATTCCCGACAGGTGCGGTAGCCTGTCCAGGATGGTTTTGAGTGGGCAATGTTTGGGCCACCTTTTGTAGGCCCTTCCCCAGTTGGGGTGAGCAATGCAATCCTAAATAGGGCTGCTCAGACGTACAGGGGTCTGCCGAGAGCAGCTGCCACTCAATTTCAGCTACTAGCAACCATAGATAGCCCTGTACCGCTGGTGTGCAGGGTTCTGACTAGGAGCTTCCGGTACATTCATACCTGCTCCCGTTATCAGACACCCCATCGCCACCAGTCTCCATGCCTAAGTGCTTGATTTCATACACCTGTGGCCGGGTCAAGTGATTAGGACACCTGATTCTCATCATTTGGATGGGTGGTCAAATACTTTTGGCAATATAGTGTATATGTATGTATGTATGTATGTATATACACACACATATATAACTTGTTCTAATTACAACACCTCTGTTTGCACCTATATTCCACTTTTTTATGTTTTAAATCTGAATAGTCTTTTTATAATGTGCTGTGGCCTGCAAATGGCCCCTCAACCACACTTTGGACACCCCTGGTAAAGAGGAACTGAATTGGATCATTCTGCCTGATCAGTCTTTGAGATCCTGTTTGTCCGTGATTATTTGTCAGTTACGTCAACTTATATGTCAGCTATTAAGATTTTGCAAGAAATATACTATTATTATCTTACTACTGTCTTATAATAAACAGATATTATTGGGATTTCTGAGAGTCCAGCATAGTCCAGTGAGGATGTACATATTTATTATTCCTCAGGCAAGACTTTTATTCTCTCAGCGTTCTGCGTGGTTTACCTGGAAATCATCAAAATGTTGTTTTTTTTCTTCCCCCGACAACAACTTCCACCATCGCAACATATTTGGCATTTCTGCGCCCATGCGAGTCCTGAAAATTATATCCAAATGGATGGTTAATAATTCAACGAGGTTCACTGTCTGCATGTGAAAACATGAGAGAAATTAATTTGTTCCACTTTATGTACTGAAATATTTACACCCATATCAACTCTTTTGGTACTGGGGAAAAAAAATGAGGCGACCGCCCGTTTATGCTTTATTAAAATTTATATGATTGAACATTTCTATTTATTTGATCCCGGCGGACTTGTATGTGCTTGGCAAGCACATGAATTTAAACTTTGCAATGAGGCTGCACCCTGGAGTTTATTACACAATTACATACGACCACTTAATTGCATTTATTGCGTTCTTTAATTACTTCCATAAGTGAGTGCCGGTGCAGCATGGGGACATAAACATTTGCGCTGGTAGGGCTAGGCGATACAGCTGAAAACTGTATCACTATACAAGTGTTTTCTATGGGTCGATATCGACAATTATTGATTTTGTCACGTGGGGGTCGCATATTTGTGCGGGATCGTTCCTCCAGTGCAACACGAACACTCCGGACAAAAACGTGAAGGTAAGAGATGGTTTATTTAATGTAAATCATAGCCAAACAGAAAGACAAGCAAAAGAAAAGCGTGCCGAACGCACAGGAAGCTAAGGCTAACACTTAGCACAAGAGTCGGGAACATGAATACAGAAAACGTGACTGATGCTTACCGCAAACAAGGAGAACAGGACAAGTAAACAAAAAGGCAGGTTTAAATAGTGTCAGTGATGGCAAACAGGTGCGCGTCGGGAACACAAGTGGCAGTTGAAAATAATAAGTAACCATGGTGACGAAACAAACTCACAGGTGCACAAGCAATAACAAAACTAACAGAAAACAGAAAAACATGATCTGGCCCACGGATCATGACAGTACCCCCTCCTCAAGGACAGATACAAGATGTCCAAAAACAAAAACAAAAAAAAAACAAGCAGGGTCAAAAGTCACGGGCGGGCGGAGGGAGGACTTGGAGGTGGGTCGCCAAGCCAAGTGTCCCCGAATCCACCAAGGCAAAGTCAAGTGGCGGCGGCGAGTGGAACGCCGCTGCAGCCGGCGAGGAGGGCGACCAGGGAATGGCCACATTCGTGGCCGATGGGGAGGTGGGCGCACTTGGCGAGGAGGACGACCACGGAGCGGCCACATCCGTGGTCGACGGGGAGGTGGGCGCGTTGGCGCCGTCGTGGCAGGCTTGGACGCAGTTGACAAGGCAGGCGTGGTTGCAGGTACAGGCGGCGAGACAGGCGTGGTAGCAGGTACAGGCGGCGAGTCAGGCGTGGTAGCAGGTACAGGCGGCGAGTCAGGCGTGGTAGCAGGTACAGGCGGCGAGTCAGGCGTGGTAGCAGGTACAGGCGGTGAGTCTGGCGTGGTAGCAGATTCAGGCGGCGAGTCAGGCGTGGTTACAGGAGCAGGTACCGGTGTCTGGCGTGGAACAGGTACCGGTGTCTGGCGAGGAGCAGGTACCGGTGTCTGGCGAGGAGCAGGTACCGGCGGCGAGTCAGGCGTGGGAGCAGGTACCGGCGGCGAGTCAGGCGTGGGTGCAGGTACCGGTGTCTGGCGTGGAGCAGGTACCGGTGTCTGGCGTGGAGCAGGTACCGGTGTCTGGCGAGGAGCAGGTACTGGTGTCTGGCGAGGAGCAGGTACCGGTGTCTGGCGAGGAGCAGGTACCGGTGTCTGGCGAGGAGCAGGAACCGGTGTCTGGCGTGGTGCAGGTACCGGTGTCTGGCGTGGTGCAGGTACCGGTGTCTGGCGAGGAGCAGGAACCGGTGTCTGGCGTGGTGCAGGTACCGGTGTCTGGCGAGGAGCAGGAACAGGAGCTGGAGCTGGTGGCGTCTGCAGGCCCACCGGAGATGATGGTGGCGCCTGCAAGTCCACCGGAGATGATGGTGGCGCCTGGAAGCCCACCGGAGATGAAGGTGGCGCCTGCAAGCCCACCCGGGCTGAGATTAGCCATGAGCATGGCGGACGTGGTCTAGCTGGGGGGTGTGGCTTAGCATGCCGAAAGACTGGTGGTGGCGGCCGGGATGGAGTTTGCTGCCTGGTTGGGCGCAGCTGAGGCACCCCACCAGCACAGCTCCCGGCCCCAGCCCCCCCCTCAAGGGGCGGATACCAGACGCGCTCCTGGTCTGGAACCGTCTTTAAGGGTGGGTGGCGGGAGGTCAGGAGGGGGGTAGAAGCCTCCCCTTTAAATTGTCCAAATTGTCTTTTTGTATTCCCCACCTGATTTTGTGTGGGTGAACAAAAAGAAAATGTCCGTGACTTGGGCGGGGCTTGAATTTTCAAGAGCGAAACAGAATTAGGAAAAAATAATTCTTGGCCCATGATGTCATCAGCAGGCGGCGGCGTGACGTCATCAGCCCTGGTCTTCTGCAGCTGACTGGAAGCCCAATCCATGAACTGCTTGGCAAAGTCATGAATCGGATTACCTAATTTTGGCGGCGAGGAATTCTGGTCTGGCTGCAACTTGCTTCGGTCCGGGGGAGGAGCTTGCGGGAGCGACGCGTCATGACGGCGAAACGAAGCCTCTTTGGCTGGCTTCCGTTTTTGCTGACGCGTCCGGTACTGCGGTGGCGCGACAATGTCCTCGGGCCATACGGAGTTGAGTGGGATCAACTTTCCATTAGGACCCCACATCAGGTCCTGGCGCTCCAAGGGGGAATAGCGGAGAGTCTCCGCCTCCATTGCCTCCAAATCTAACCACATACATAAGTCCAGCTCCTGGAAGTTCGTGGCGGAAGAACTGTATGCTGTTCTCCTTCTGTCACGTGGGGGTCGCATATTTGTGCGGGATCGTTCCTCCAGTGCAACACGAACACTCCGGACAAAAACGTGAAGGTAAGAGATGGTTTAATTAATATAAATCATAGCCAAACAGAAAAACAAGCAAAAGAAAAGCGTGCCGAACGCACGGGAAGCTAAGGCTAACACTTAGCACAAGAATACAGAAAACGTGACTGATGCTTACCGCAAACAAGGAGAACAGGACGAGTGAACAAAAAGGCAGGTTTAAATAGTGTCAGTGATGGCAAACAGGTGCGCGTCGGGAACACAAGTGGCAGGTGAAAATAATAAGTAACCATGGTGACGAAACAAACTCACAGGTGCACAAGCAATAACAAAAGGAGTCCAAAACTAACAGAAAACACAAAAACATGATCCGGCCCACGGATCATGACAGATATATTTTATGGCCTAAGGAAATTAAGGACCAGGAGAAAAATATGGTAAATATAAACATTGAAATTTTCTCTGATTAAAATCCCCGCTAGGAAATGTCAACAAATACATGGAAAACAATCAAAAAATGTAAACATACTTCTAAAATCACATTAAAGACTTATTAATAAGTTCCTAAAATGAAAGTGCAAAAATAAGGAATAAAAGAAATGCTTAAAGTGAAACAAAACAGTGTGAAAATGTAAACAGACAAACCTGAGAATAACTATTTACTGCAGGATTAGTGCCAGGAAGTTACAGCTGTGCTCTAAAGGGTGAGTGCGGCTAAGGTGGTGTGGTATTTTTTTTGCTGCAGCTGTTACATATGCTGCAATATTGTACATGGTAATTGGGATTTGTCACATTTTATATTTCTACTATGGTACATTTTTAGTCTACTTTATACCTAGGGATGAGGTTTAAGAAATTATCGAGTTCGAGCCCATTATGGAATCCTCTTATCGAACCGATTCCTTATCAATTCTCTTATCTATAGGTTGTTGTATATGGAAAAAAAACCACACAATATTGGTTTAACAAAAGCTCACTGTTATTTTATAAGAAAAATATATATATATATATATATATATATATTGACTGTTGTTACCCCCCTAAAAAAATAAAATAAAAAAATAAATATTGACTGCTGTTACGCAAAGCATATTAAGTGGGATTTTTCAGAAAAACAAATAACACAAAAACAGCCTGTCTCTGTGACCACTATAGGTGTATAAATAATAATATAGTGTTAAATAAAATCAGTCCCTTGGGCACAAAACTGAAAACAATACAGCTCTAAAAAGTGCACTTCTGCTGCTATTGGAACATCCTTCTGGGGTCCATCAGTGTAGCCTCCTCCAGGAATGACTGCACGTCCATGTCCTGGGGGAAAATGAGGGATAGACACAGCATAGAACTAGGGGGGAAATTAGCTGAATGTGAAGACTAGGGTGTCTGTTATTAAGTCTTTAGCATTAGTATGTGGAATTAAATGATGGAATGGATTAAGTAATGAAGTTAAACATTGTACTGATATGATCCACTTTAAGAGATTGTTCAAATTAATAGTGCTTACAAAGTAAAAAGAAGATTTATAAGAAATACTTTCAACCTTATTGAAAATAAGATATTCTTCATCTCAGTATATTAATGACTGAATTAATTAATTACATATTACAAAACTGTTGTATATACTAATTCACAGATGTTATTTTATTATAAAAAGGTCAGTAAATGATGTATATATTTGTAAACGCTCTGAAGTGGGAAAGGTGTAGGATTAAATAAGCTTTACTTCTTCCTACTCCTTTTTGGACATGATGTAAAGTGAAATGATATGAAACTGTGATGTGTTATGCTGTAAGTGTGTTCATGCACCAAATAAACTAAAGAAAGAAAGAAAGCACTAGTTTATTAGACAGACCTGCAAACTCTGGAGTGGTGTAGGCTACAATATACCGTTAACGTTATCAGACACCTACAAAAAGGCTAACGTTAACGTTACCGTTAGCCACTGACTATGCTTAGGTATTGTTAGTCTAGCTAACATTACTGAAGTCCTGGTTGACATAAGAGGTAACGTTATTTTAGCCTAAAGGCTACGAGTGAGCAGATATGGAAATTAGCCGGCAACAGTTAACGTTAGTTACTCACCAACACTATCACTGCGCTGCAGGTTGAAGCAGAGGAAGAGGGGTGTGCTTTATCATCTCTGTCGCTGCTTCTCCACGACACCTTTCTCTAACCTTGAGGTAATGTACGGCCTGAACATGTTTCATCATGCTTGTTGTACTTCCCCCCTTACATGAGAGCGAAGCCTGGCAATAATTGCAGATAGCCGTTTCCTCGTCGTATTTTTTTGTAAAATGAAGCCATGCCTTGAGGCGTTTTTTCCAGTCCATTGTTGTTGCTGCCTCTGTATCTGCCGCCTAATGACTGAGCTACGTCATTTCCTGGGACATGACACAGGGCATTTCCTGTGGGACGGGATTTGTTCCCAGGGATTCGAATAAAGAATCAACTCTTTTTCTTTACTATACTGGCCTCGATAACGGGAACTGGTTCTCAAGAAGGGATTCGAGTCCATGGAATCGGTTCTTTTCTTATCGAACAACCGGGAGAACTGGTTTCGAACATCATCCCTATTTATACCTGCATTATCCTTTCCAACCTTATCCTTTCCATCCTTTGAAACTGAGCTTCTGTGTGGAACAATTTCCCTTGTGGATCAATAAAGTTTGTCTAAGTATGACCGACCGGTCTTGGTGGAAACGAGCACCTTGCATCATTTACAGACCACACGGGTCTGACTACGGTCCCTTTGAAATAAAAAAAACCCAAAAAGTGCCTTACTGTCCGGGTGACATTTCCCGTTTTACCCACAATTTCTTCATTTTTACTTTCTCTTCACACTCCATGCAAAAAATCGCCCACCAGACAACAAGATGGCGCAACCAAACGTGATAGTTGATGCTGCCACTTGATTGGCTGTTAGCCTGCCACTCCCACGATCACTTCCGACAAAAGAACAATCAATCATGGTTGACAAAGGGTATTAAAAAGTGCTCGTAATAAGAATAATACATTATACAGAAAAGAACTACAGAGGCAGAAAATGAGTACAAGTATAAGAACAAGCTAACTAGCATACTACGAACATGTAGAAAAGAATATCATAGGTAATTATTAGACAGGAACAACAACAGTATGAGAGCAACATGGGGCATCCTTAATATTATAAAAAAATGGCACTAATACTTCTCAGACGGAAACGTAAGTAATGACAACATGAAGGAAGTAGATGAAAGCTTCAATAATTACTTTGTAAATAATGGACCAAAATTGGAGGAAAGGATTCCAGACCCAGATTCAATTGAGGACTATGATGATACCATAGATAGAAATCCCAACTCAATGTTCCTCAGTAATGTGACAGAGGAAGAAATAGTTAAAATCGTGAAATATGCAAATCTAAGACTTCAATCGATTGTAATGGAATTTAAATTGAAAGATAAAGGTTATATCTCAGGACCATTAATGTGCATCAGTAATGTATCATTTCAAACAGGTAAATTCCCAATCAAAATTAAAATAGCTAAAGTTGCACAAATGTATACAGACCGATTGATTGAGACTTTTATTAGTAGATTGCACAGTACAGTACATATTCCGTACAATTGACCACTAAATAGTAACACCCGAAAAAGTTTTTCAACTTGTTTAGGTCGGGGTCCACGTTAATCAATTCATTGTACAAATAGATACTATCAGTATAATACAAAATATATATATATATATATATTTAATACACTGTAGCACTTTGAGGTTGTTTACTCATTGTAAAGTGCTTTTTACAAATAAAATCTATTATTATTATTATTATTACACTCAAATATATACTATCAGCATAATACAGTCATCACACAAGTTAATCATCAGAGTATATACATTGAATTATTTACATTATTTACAATCCAGGGGGTGGGATGCGGAGGGGGTTGGGGCGGGGGGGGCGGGGGGCGGGGGGTTAGGTTTGGTTGCTATCAGCACTTCAGTCATCAACAATTATATCATCTTAAAAAAATGGACATTGTAACAGTGTAGGTCTCACTTTGTAGGATATGTACAGCGAGCAATGAACATAGTGAGCTCAGAAAGCATAAGAACAAGTATATACATTTGATTATTTACGTTTGATTAATTACAATCCGGGGAGGTGGGATGTGGTGGGGGGAGGGTGTTAGTCTAGGGTTGTAGTTGCCTGGAGGTGTTGTTTTAGTGCGATTTTGAAGGAGGATAGAGATGCACTTTCTTTTACACCTGTTGGGAGTGCATTCCATATTGATGGCATAGAAGGAGAATGAGTTAAGACCTTTGTTAGATCGGAATCTGGGTTTAACGTGGTTTTGTGGAGCTCCCCTTGGGGTTGTGGTTATGGCGGTCATTTACGTTATGGAAGTAGTTTGACATGTACTTCGGTATCAGGGAGGTGTAGCAGATTTTATAGACTAGGCTCAGTGCAAGTTGTTTTACTCTGTCCTCCTCCCTGAGCCAGCCCACTTTGGAGAAGTGGGTAGGATTGAAGTGTGATCTGGGATGGAGGTCTAGAAGTAACCTGACTAGCTTGTTCTGGGATGTTTGGAGTCTAGATTTGAGGGTTTTGTAGGTGCTAGGGTACCAGGAGGTGCATGCGTAATCGAAAAATGGTTGAATGAGAGTTCCCGCTAGAATGTTCTTGGTGCTTTTGTTGTCCAGAGAGGAGATTCTGTAGAGAAATCTTGTTCATTGGTTGACCTTTTTGATTAATTTGGTTGCCATTTTATCACAGGAAATATTAGCCTATAGAAAATAACCTAGGTAGGTGACCTCATCTTTCCTGGTGATAACAATGTCACCCACTTTAATAGGGAAGTCACTGACTTTCTTAAGGTTTAATTGGGACCCAAATAAGATGGATTCTGTTTTACCTAAGTGTATGGATAGCTTATTGTCAGCGAGCCAGGTGCAAATTCTACAGAGTTCGGCACTGAGGATTTTTTCCACCTGTGACTTGTCCTTGCCGGATACCAGCAGGGCCGAGTCATCCGCAAACAGGAACAATTCACAGTCGCATGCTGATGACATGTCATTAACGTATATTAGGAACAGTAAAGGCCCTAATATACTGCCTTGGGGGACTCCACAGCTTACTGCGATGGGGGGGCACGGTGCCGTTCACCTCTACAACCTGTTTCCTCCCCTCCAAGTAAGATTGCATCCAGCTCGATGAGGTTTTATCAAATCCGATTGCTCTGAGCTTATCCAACAGTATAGCGTGGTTAACGGTGTCAAAGGCTTTCCGAAAGTCCAGCATGACCATGCCGCAGTATTTGCCCGCGTCCACCTCATGTTTGATGTGGTCGGTCAGATAGAGAAGGCATGTGTCAGTGGAGTGGTTAGTTCTGAAGACGGATTGGAATTTGTACATGAGTTTTTTAGTGGCAATGTATCTGTTCATAAACAATTTTTTCCATTATTTTCGAAATGGAACTGAGAATAGAAACAGGTCGGTAGTTACTAGGTTCTAATTTGCTTCCTTTTTTAAAAAGGGCAGTTACTCTTGCTATCTTGAAATCTTTTGGTACTTGGCCTTGAGAGATTTATTATGTGTGTGATGATTGGGGTAATGGTGGTGGCAGAGTCCCTGAGGAATCTGGAGGGGTTATTGTCAAGGCCGGTGGCCTTGTTTGGGTGGAGCGCACTAAATTTTTTGAGCACCTCGTCAGCTGAGACCATTTCAAATTTGAAATCGTTGTTGAATACTCCTAGCTTTCTGTAGTAGGATTTAATTTGTTCTACACCAAAGCGACCAGAGTGGTGGGACAGCTTGCTAACTAGAGTTGTGGCTATGCTAGTGACAAACACCAATTTACACATTATAGACCTGTTTCTTTACTTCCACAATTGTCTAAAATCATTGAAAAACTGTTCAATAACCGATTAGAGAGTTTCACAAACAAAAATAGAATACTGGAACCAATATGGATACAGAGCTAATGTTTCAACTTCCATGGCTTTAATTGAAATGACAGAAGAAATTACCAATGCAATAGATAGTAAAAAATGCGCAGCAGCACTGTTGATGGATCGAACTGAAGCCTCCATCCATCCATCCATCCATCCATCCAGCCATCCATTTCCTACCGCTTGTCCCTTTTAGGGTCGCTGGCGGTGCTGGAGCCTATCTCAGCTGCATTTGGGCGGGAGGCGGGGTACACCCTGGACAAGTCGCCACCTCATCTGACACAATATTTTTATCACAAAATTAGTACGGTATGGCATCAGAGGGTTGGTCTTAAACTTACAGTAAAATTTTGTAAATTTAAAAGTTTTACTATAAAATCGACAGTCTACTTAAAACAATTTATATAATTAATAATGAAATCTAATTCATACATTATTCACTGTTACATGCGGCCCTCTGATGGCAGCCATAACTGCCACGTGGCCCTCAATGAAAACCACTTTGACATCCCTGGATTAAGCAAAGAAATCAAACTAAGTACTAATATAATCCACTTCAATAAATTCTTTAAAATTTGAGTGTTTACAAAGTACAAAGAAAATAGACGATAGAAGATAAACATTCTGAATTTATTCCAACCATCCATTCATTTTTTTTTAATAATCTTATTTATCTCACCATATGAAATATAACTTAATTCACTAATTAGTATTAATTTTTAATGTTATTACTTATGGAGTATATTGTGAATAAATTGAGAACAGGAAGTGAACAAAAGTGTGAGCAACTGCTATGTAAAGGAAAAGGGGTAGGATTAAATAAGCTCTGCTTCCTCCTACTCCTTTTTGGACATGTTGAATAGAGGATATGGAAATTGTGATGTACCATGTTGTATGCATGCATGCATGCATGTGTGATGTTCCATGTTGTATGCATGCATGTGTGATGTTGTATGCATGCATGTGTGATGTACCATGTTGTATGCATGCATGTGTGATGTACCATGTTGTATGCATCCATGCAGGTGTGATGTACCATGTTGTATGCATCCATGCATGTGTGATGTACCATGTTGTATGCACGCATGTGTGATGTACCATGTTGTATGCACGCATGTGTGATGTACCATGTTGTATGCATGCATGTTCCAAATAAACTCAAACTCAAAATAAATTTAAAAAATATTGAACGTTTGCAAGGTTTTTTTTCCCTGATATTGATGAGTGATTATATACAGTGATATGGTTTCATCATTGGTCCTATCTTGGTCAGCGAGCTGTTGTTTGTAAGCTTTATACAAAATGCTTCGGTACACAATTCACTGGCATGATTAAAATTTAACAAACTCAGGAGCTCTTTATCACGGCCCTGCTTCTGTAACAAGAAGCTATTTCCAGCCAGGATGGAACATCAAGGCATTAAGGCTTGAGAAAGCTTCATCAGTCTCAAATAGCTGCATACAACTCAGATCTCTTCTAGAGACAAATAGCTGCATAGAACTCAGATTCCATTCTAGTGACAAATAGCTGCATAGAACTCCAATCTCATCTAGAGACAAATAGCTGCATAGAACTCAGATTCCATTCTAGAGACAAATAGTTGCATAGACTTCTGCTTCCATTCTAGAGACAAATAGCTGCATAGAACTCAGATTCTCTTCTAGAGACAAATAGCTGCATAGAACTCAGATCTCTTCTAGAAACAAATAGCGGTATATAACTCAGATTCCCTTCTAGAGAAAAATAGCTGCATAGACCTCAGATCTCTTTTAGAGCCAAATAGCTGCATAGAACGCATATCTCTTTTAGAGACAAATAGCTGCATAGAACGCAGATCTCTTCTAGAGACAAATAGCTGCATAGAACTCCAATCTCTTCAAGAGACACATAGCTGCATATAACTCTGCGTCCCTTCTAGAGACAAATAGCTGCATAGAACTCAGATCTCTTCTAGAGACAAATAGCTGCATAGAACTCTGCTTCCCTTCTAGAGACAAATAGCTGCATAGAACTCAGATCTCTTCCAGAGACAAATATCTGCATAGATCTCTGCATCCATTCTAGCGACATATATCTGCATAGTACGCCGATCTCTTCTAGAGACAAATAGCTGCATAGAACTTTGATTCTCTTCTAGTGACAAATAGCTGCATAGAACTCTGATCTCTTCTAGAGACAAACAGCTGCATATAACTCTGCTTCCCTTCTAGTGACAAATAGTTGCATAGAACTCAGATTCCCTTCCAGGGACAAGCAGACGTACAACATTGATTACTTATCTGTCAGGAACTGTTGGTCTTGAACCCCAGGATGCAGAGATGGCAGGTGTAGCGCAGGTAAATATGACTTTAATGTTAAAAAAAGAAATAGTGCCACTGGCAGCCGAGGGGGAATAAGGAACCGTGACAGAAGACGTGCGAGCCGGACGCCTCTCCCTTCTATCCTGCTCTACAACGTCCAGTCAATTGAGAACAAGCTGGACGACATCAGGGCGAGGATTAAGTTCCAGCGGGACATCAGAGATTGTAACGTCCTGTGTTTCACTGAGACCTGGCTCACACCGGAGGTTCCAGACTACGCCATCAGCCTGGAATCCTTCTCCGTGTACCGGAACGACAGGAACAAGTCGTCGGGGAAATCAAGAGGCGGAGGCGTGTGTTTTATGGTGAATAAACACTGGTGTGGACCGAGCAGTGTGGAGAAGATAAGGGAACACTGCTCACCGGACCTGGATGTTCTCATCATCAAATGCCGCCCGTTCTACCTACCAAGGGAGCTAACATCAGTCATACTCATCAGAGTATACATTCCACCCCAGGCCAACGTTGAGACCACACTTTCAGAGCTCTACGACCAGGTAAATAAACTCCAGACAGCTCATGTTGATGCTGCTATTGTGGTTGCTGGGGACTTTAATAAGGCGAAACTTAAAACAGTATTACCAACGTTTTACCAACACGTGACCTGTCCTACCCGAGGCGATAATATACTAGACCACTACTACTCGCAGTTCAAATGTGGCTTTAAGTCACAGTCTTTATCAGCCTTCGGTAAATCAGATCACTCCGCCATCTTGCTCGTACCAGTGTATAAACAATGTTTGAAGCGCATCCCCATGGTGACGCGAGAAGTCAAGCGTTAGTCTGTGAACTCAGAGAGCGCGCTCCAGGACGCGCTAGATTGTACGGACTGGAGCATGTTCCGCGAGGGCACAGACAACATTGACGAATATACAGTCACCGTGCTGGACTTTGTTGGTAAACTGGTCGAGGAAATAGTCCCCACCACCACAGTACGGGTTTTTCCAAATCAGAAACCCTGGGTGGATAGATCGGTCCGAGAGGCTTTGAAAGCGCACACCTCAGCCTACAGCAGAGGGTGCGCGACAGGCGACATGCACGCGTACAAGGCAGCGTGCTATGACGTCAGGCGCGTAGTGAAGCAGGCAGAGGGACGATACAGGGACAAAGTGGAGTTTCAATTTCAGCAGGCTGACTCCAGAGCTGTATGGCAAGGACTCAGACCGATGACAGACTACAAAGGCAGCCCCCCCCATGGTGAATGTTGATGTCTCCCTGGCAAATGAGCTAAATACCTTTAATGCACGGTTTGAGGCTGCAAGTTCAAACAGCAGCCTTCATGGCGCCGCAAAAGAGGGTATGGCCACTGGCAATGGAGACTCAGCATTCAGGATAACAGAACACGACATGAGGAGAACCTTTAAGAGGGTGAATACAAGGAAATCCACAGGGGCAGACGGCATCCCCGGTTGCGTCCTAAAAGTCTATGCTGACCATCTGTATTCACAGACATATTCAATCTGTCCCTTGAACTGTCCGTCATCCCCACCTGTCCGAAAAAATCCACCTTTGTCCCTGTTCCAAAGAAATCTTCCCGTCCCTGCCTCAACAACTACCGCCCCGTAGCCCTCACCCCCATAGCCATGAAGTGCTTTGAGAAGCTAATCAAGGACCACATATGCTCCTCCCTCCCCCCCACTATAGACCCCCTGCAATTTGCATACCGCCCAAACAGGTCAACCAACGATGCAATCGCACACGTATTGCATACCGCCACGACACACCTGGACAAAAGGCAGGGGAACAATGTGAGAATGCTGTTCATAGACTACAGTTCAGCATTCAACACCATAGTCCCCTCCAAACTCGTCATCAAGCTCAAGGACCTGGGCTTGAACTCGACCCTCTGTCAGTGGGTCCTGGACTTCCTGACAGGCAGACCACAAGTGGTGAGAGCAGGGAACTGCACCTCATCACCCATCACCCTCAACACCGGTGCCCCCCAGGGCTGTGTTCTGAGCCCCCTCTATTCACTCTACACACATGACTATGTGGCTAAAATCACCACCAACCCCATTAGGAAATTTGCTAACGACACAGCTGTGGTGGGCCTGATCTCCGGAAACGATGAGACGGCCTACCTGAGTGAAGTGGAGAACCTGGCACTGTGGTGTCAGGAGAGCCACCTCGCCCTGAATGTCAGCAAGACCAAGGAGATCATTATGGATTTTAGGAGGCGGGGGGAAAGGAACTACAGTCCCCTCAGCATAGACGGGACGCCGGTTGAGAGAGTGACCAACTTCAAATACTTCGGAGTGACAATATCAGAAGACCTGTCCTGGACCACACACAGACAACATGGTGAAAAAGGCACAACAGCGTCTCTACTTCCTCTGGAGACTAAGGAAGTTTAAGCTAAACCACAAGATCCTCAGAAACTTCTACTAATGTACAACAGAGAGTGTCATGACTGGAAACATCACCTCCTGGTTTGGGAATAGCACCGCACACGACCGCAACAGACTGTAGAGAGTGGCCAGATAAGCCGAGCGCACCATCGGAGGTGTGCTCCCAACCATCTGCAATATCTACACCAGGCGGTGTAGATCCAAGGCCAAGAGGATAGTGAGGGACTCTAGCCACCCAAGCAACTGCCTCTTCTCACTGCTGCGGTCAGGCAAGCGCTACCGGAGTCTCATGGCCAACACGGAGAGACTCAGGAGGAGCTTCTATTCTCAAGCCATCAGACTGCTCAACTGCATTGCTGATTAACACTTTTCACAATTGCACAAAACCGCAGGCACAAGAATCACTTTACTTACCACTGTAATTACCAGACTACAATACTGTTCATTCAATGACTGTAAATAATGTAAAAACAAGAGTATACAGAAGTCATACTGTTCCATTACTACTGTCACTACTCAACTGCCAAAAAACTGTAGACACCTTAATATTTGTTGCTTCCTATACTGTATATACTGTTATACTACAAACCCCGTTTCCATATGAGTTGGGAAATTGTGTTAGATGTAAATATAAACGGAATACAATGATTTGCAAATCCTTTTCAACCCATATTCAATTGAATGCACTACAAAGACAAGATATTTGATGTTCAAACACAAAGTCTATTTTTTTTTGCAAATAATAATTAACTTAGAATTTCATGGCTCCAACACAAGCCAAAGTAGTTGGTAAAGGGCATGTTCACCACTGTGTTACATGGCCTTTCCTTTTAACAAAACTCAGTAAACATTTGGGAACTGAGGAGACATTTTTTTTAGCTACTCAGGTGGAATTCTTTCACATTCTTGCTTGATGTACAGCTTAAGTTGTTCAACAGTCCGGGGGTCTCCGTTGTGGTATTTTAGGCTTCATAATGCACCACACATTTTCAATGGGAGACAGGTCTGGACTACAGGCAGGCCAGTCTAGTACCCGCACTCTTTTACTATGAAGCCACGTTGATGTAACACGTGGCTTGGCATTGTCTTGCTGAAATAAGCAGGGGTGTCCATGGTAACGTTGCTTGGATGGCAACATATGTTGCTCCAAAACCTGTATGTACCTTTCAGCATTAATGGCGTCTTCACAGATGTGTAAGTTACCCATGTCTTGGCCACTAATACACCCCCATACCATCACAGATGCTGGCTTTTCAACTTTGCGCCTATAACAATCCGGATGGTTCTTTTCCTCTTTGGTCCGGAGGACACGACGTCCACAGTTTCCAAAAACAATTTGAAATGTGGACTCGTCAGACCACAGAACACTTTTCCACTTTGTATCAGTCCATCTTAGATGAGCTCAGGCCCAGCGAAGCAGACGGTGTTTCTGGGTGTTGTTGATGAACGGTTTTTGCCTTGTATAGGAGAGTTTTTACTTGCACTTACAGATGTAGCGACCAACTGTAGTTACTGACAGTGGGTTTCTGAAATGTTCCTGAGCCCATGTGGGGATATCCTTTACACACTGATGTCGCTTGTTGATGCAGTACAGCCTGAGGGATCAAAGGTCACGGGCTTAGCTGCTTACGTGCAGTGATTTCTCCAGATTCTCTGAACCCTTTGATGATATTACGGACCGTAGATGGTGAAATCCCTAAATTCCTTGCAATAGCTGGTTGAGAAAAGTTTTTCTTAAACTGTTCAACAATTTGCTTACGCATTTGTTGACAAACTGGTGACCCTCGCCCCATCCTTGTTTGTGAATGACTGAGCATTTAATGGAATCTACTTTTAAACCCAATCATGGCACCCACCTGTTCCCAATTTGCCTGTTCACCCGTGGGATGTTCCAAATAAGTGTTTGATGAGCATTCCTCAACTTTATCAGTATTTATTGCCACCTTTCCCAACTTCTTTGTCATGTGTTGCTGGCATCAAATTCTAAAGTTAATGATTATTTGCAAAAAAAAAAATGTTTATCAGTTTGAACATCAAATATGTTGTCTTTGTAGCATATTCAACTGAATATGGGTTGAAAATTATTTGCAAATCATTGTATTCCGTTTATATTTACATCTAACACAATTTCCCAACTCATATGGAAACGGGGTTTGTATTTGATCTTGCACTGGTACTGTTTTTGACTTCTACATCTACCATAACTACTGTAACTTATTGTGCAACTCATTGTCTTGTAATTAATGTACATCAGAGCTATTCAAATGTTTGTATTTTTTTGTATTTAGTGTATTAGATTCCGTAACTAGTGTTTGGATCTCACTGTACGCAATATCTGAAGAGCATGGAAAAAAGCATTTCACTGTGGTGTACTCTGCATGTGATGAATAAAACTTGAAACTTTGTAAGTGCACATGCAGGGAACACAGGAAACACAGGAAACAGGAACCAATCATCGAGCCCTGACTGGAGGGCCAGGCAGGCATAAATAGCAGCCTGATTGGCAACTGCAACCAGGTGTGCCAGGCTGCCAATCAGGGACAGGTGAGGGAAACGAGCGCTCAGGGAGGCATGCAGGAAGTGGAACTACAATGAGAGCGCAGACAGGAAATAAACACAAACACGACCAAACTGTCAGTAACAACTGTGACCTCATCGTTCTGACTGCTAAAAAAAAAAAAAAACACCCTAAAACTCATATGGACATTACAAAAACCCAGTCACTTTTCACATGAGGTAAAGATCATCGATTCAAGGTTCGGGTTTTCGCAACATTTGGAATTTCAGTTCAATACATTTGAAGAATTGGAGTTAGAATTTATTGGGCGGCACCCTGCAGGATGTTAAAATGGAATTACAGGAAGCGGAATTAAAATAACTGCAATTCAAATAAATTCCTTATTGCAACGTAACAGTAATAATTTGTCACCTATAACAAACAAACAAACATACATACATACATACATACATACAGTTGAGATCAAAAGTTGACATACACTTGTAAAGAACATCATGTCATGGCTGTCTTGAGTTTCCAATCATTACTACAACTCTTATTTGTTTTGTGATAGATTTATTGGAGCCATACTTGCCAACCTTGAGACATCCGATTTCGGGAGGTGGGGGCGTGGTTAAGAGGGGAGGAGTATATTTACAGCTAGAATTCACCAAGTCAAGTATTTCATATATATATATATATATATATATATATATATATATATATATATATATATATATATATATATATATATATATATATATATATATATATATATATATATACAGTATATAGCTAGAATTCACTGAAAGTCAAGTATTTCTTATATATATATATATAAGAAATACTTGACTTTCAGTGAATTCTAGCTATAAACTGTATATACATTTATTTTATCATACATTATATATATATATATATATATATATACATATGATAAAATATATATATATATACAGTATATAGCTAGAATATATATATATATATATATATATATATATATATATATATATATATATATATATATATATATATATATATATATATATATATATATATATATATATATATATATATATATATTGATGGAACGAGATATTTTCCATATATCCATATTTAAGTGTTACTTCTTTCTAAAAACTCCTATAGTCATATTTACATCAGCTAATGTCTCGTGTGGTACAAAGTGCTTGGATTCGAGTGTCCTTGAGTAGACAGGCAGAGCGCTGTTGAGACTGCCATAACATTCCTGAGATAACGAGCACAGGGGAGACCGAGCTAGACCGATCTGGACCGGGCTAGGGAACGCTTGGGTGCTGGATTGGTCTCATTATTGCCAAAGCTTTGACAATAAACAACGAAATACCAACTACTGCTTTTGGTGGTCAATTTAACATCAGCATATTTGCCATTAAAAGAACTTGGGAGTGGACAGCAGACTTTGACTTCCTTGGGAGGAAGAGCTGTCGACGCAACAATTTGGGGGCTTCGTCCGAGATGGCACGCTGTTGATCGATGACTTCTTGCAATCTTCTGGACAGACTCAATTGGCCAATTCAAGGTGAGCAGAACCTTTCTTTTTAGATAAAATCTGCGTTAGGAGTCTGTCCTGAAGTCTGTAAGTCAAACACTATATTGTACCCCAGACGCAGAGCTGTGATTTCGATAGATTGATTGCATTTTTGCAGAGCCTGCCATTGCATTAAAATTGTAAATAAGTGGTCAACTCACGGCATTGTGTCTCGATTACCGTGACGGGCAGTTTAATTGACGAGTGAACTAATAGTTGGGTGTGGCTCACCCTGGGTAGTTGGTCGCCGCCTAAAAGAGCAACGGGGTGATAGATCCCAGTGTGATAAGACACTAAAACTAAGGAAGCGGGTTGATAGATCCCAGTGTGATAAGACACTAAAACTAAGGAAGCGGGTTGATAGATCCCAGTGTGATAAGACACTAAAACTAAGGAAGCGGGTTGATAGATCCCTTTGCGTTGAGGGCACTAGAATTAAGAAAATATAGACACAATGGCCTTGGAGTGTGCAACTCACGGCATTGTGTCTCGATTACCGTGACGGGCAGTTTCATTGACGAGTGAACTAATAGTTGGGTGTGGCTCACCCTGGGTAGTTGGTCGCCGCCTAAAAGAGCAACGGGGTGATAGATCCCAGTGTGATAAGACACTAAAACTAAGGAAGTGGGTTGATAGATCCCAGTGTGATAAGACACTAAAACTAAAGAAGCGGGTTGATAGATCCCAGTGTGATAAGACACTAAAACTAAGGAAGCGGGTTGATGGATCCCAGTGTGATAAGACACTAAAACTAAGGAAGCGGGTTGGAAGATCCCTTTGCGTTGAGGGCACTAGAATTAAGAAAATATAGACACAATGGCCTTGGAGTGTGACAAACAGAAATGTGATGGCGGCGGGGCAAAATGTGATGATTGGCTACCGTTCAATGATCAATTGAATGGACGGTTGTCGACAATGGAACTAGCAGGTAGAAAAAAAAAAAAAAAAAAAAAAAAAAAAAAAGGAGAACGTTCCTTGAAAGGGTTAAGAGGGAGTTTACAATACTCGAAAAGTCGTGAACTCAAACGTCTGGTAAAATAAAATAAAAAATAAATTAAAAAAAGTAACTGGAAGTTTTATGGTAAAGTGAAACGCAGAGAGTGTGCTGCTGAGTGTGAGTGTGTGTGAGTGGGAGTGCTTACGCGCGCTCGTGCGTGTGTGTGTGTGTGTGTGTGTGTGTGTGTGTGTGTGTGTGTGTGTGTGTGTGTGTGTGTGTGTGTGTGTGTGTGTGTGTGTGTGTGTGTGTGTGCGCTGGTGAAAATGGAACACTCAGGGAGAGAATTTAAGAGTTTGGCGTATGATAAAAGTAAACGGGGATTACGTGGAAAAACGAAATGCAGCAAAAGAAACGATGATTAATGACAGAATGAACTGATTGTTTTTTTGTCTGCCGCGCATGCGCAAGACAATTCAAACGACCCGCCCAGACTTTGACTGACACCGCCCCCTACTCCAGTGACAAGAGAAGGAGGTATTAACACGCCCCCTCTAAGATTGATCTTGCCTCCGAAAATTAACCCCTTCTACACGTCTGTCCATTTTCCTACGGCAGACATTTTTGACAAATGACATTATTAATAGGGGAAAAGGATGTTTATAACCTTACGTTACGTGAATGGTTTCTAGGACAACAGAAAATAGAAACAGTGTGTGAAATGTAAGGAAGAGTTAGGGAACAGGAGGTTGTTTGTAAAGGAAAACGAAAGTGAAAGAAAGATGAGAAAGTGACAGATGAAGGTATTCGTAAATGGTATGCTGTTGATTGTGGTTAGCTGCAAGTTTGTTTATTTGTTTGTTTAGTTGTTTGAGTGAAATGGGAAGAAATCAATAGGAATAATTAGATGCAAAATGGAATAAAACTATGAGTGCGATAGAAAATGAATGAATAAATGAAATAAGTTCATTTTGGTCATATAATCAACCATCAACCATTTTGTGTGAGCAGTTTAACAGTACAGATTAGACAAATTAACAATCATACACATTTACACACAGAAAGAAAAAGAATGACCGAAAAAGGAATAGGCGGAAGCCAAAGCTTATATTGGCCTATCCTATACATTCACTGAACATTAAATTACCTGGAACATCAAAGTTAAAAGAGAAAGTATTAACCCCTTATTTTGCAAGTCTGACCATTTTCCTCCAGCAGAGGGCAGTGCACACCAGACATTTTTGACACATGACAATTATAGGGGCCTACTTTAATATAAGTCTCTTGCCGATGCATACATGCAAGCCATTGTTGACCTTGTTTTCCCACCTGTACCTCCGGGAGGGAACCTTTGGCCAAACACTTTGGACAAAGTTAACCCTGATATACACGGTGCCAAAAACAATATATGGCAGGACATTTTATTCATCCCATGCAAAATAGGGCTAATGACAGAGCAACAAGGAAACGACTACTTAAATTACAGATCGCTGAAGATAAAAGGTTAAAAGAACCAAAAGGTCAAAGATCAGCTAGGGTATATTCAGCAGTGGGTGACCTTGCTTTTGAGTTCCAACAGGTGGAGGAAAGAATCCTCAACAGACGTGCGGTTGGACTCGGGTGGTGGACAACACGATGCTTCAAAGCCGGTCTGGGGTAGACACTGTTTCGGCTGTGACCAGCCTGGTCACTGGAGTAGTGACTGTCCGAACATTTCCGAACAGGAAAGGTTCCGTCGTGCCAACAAACGAACACGAAGGCGTGTAAGAGGACGCCCACATCAGGAGCCGCAGCAGGAAGTACAGACAGGACCCCTGCTGGACATGAGTGTCAACGGACAATTTTATCAGCCACCCATTCGATTCTGAATGCAGAGGAAAAAAAAAACAAAAAACTGTGTGCTTCCTCTTTAAAGGTCGAAGGCTTCGCTGGGGTCACAAGAAGGTTAACTGTCACCAAACCACTTCCGGTTCAGATTGCTGGACCTCCTTTACAGACTGTACCCTGACATTCAAATCGCAAAGAAGGAACATTCCTGGTGTTACCTGACGGCTGAACCACCCAGCTGCGACACCACTACCAAGCATACCACAGCCTGAAACAACAGGAATGGCTCTAACGGTGAAAACCCTGACTGACTGAGATGCTTCCGTGTGTTCTGCCACCCGACTCGCCATATGTTATGATTATTTATATATGTTGGAACTCGGGGTGTGGCTGCTCATGTTGACCTATCTTTGCAACAGCTAGCATGATATAAGATGGACACAATTGTGTCCCACATTGTTTCCTTGCTCTCTGTCTCGCCTACAAAACCAAAGAACTTAGGTCCAATGATAAGACACGGCGTAGCTGCCAAACATTACACCGACACCCAAATACCACATTTTCAATTGTTTAGGTTTAGCCCATGGTTATGTTAAACACATAACTATGGGCTGCACTTTAGACACCTGTAGGCTACGAGGGGCTAGCAGCTACACAACAGCTGAGCTAAAACGACACATTACACATTTAAGCATATCAAATAATTATAGTTGCTCATTACATACACAAAGTTGCCATGGCAGAAGTCTGATAGAAAGTATTCAGTAACAAACGTGTCCGCATCATTCAACTTTCTACAACATGAGCTTGACTTAATGAATTATTGGGGCTACCAGGTGTGGTAAAATTTCAAAATACTATTGCTAAAGCATTCGCCACAAGGGTAGTATTTTTCTAGTATTGGTGACAATATAAATATAAGCATATTTGTTACTTTCACCATATTGAATAAGTTACATAAAAGCTAGGGTTTAGTTGAGTTTGAGTTAATTGTGATATTGCTAAGGGGTCCCCTACCCTAACACCACCCCCCAGTGGACCATAGAGGCTAAAGAGACAATCATTGACCTCAAACATGACCTGTCCTCCGCTACTTGACTATTAGCTGACCTTTTTCTGAGATGTTTCTGAAAGTGATAGTATGACTAACACAGTCCTTTTTTCAGAAACAGAAGGGGGTGAGTGAGGGTGGATACAGACTCCTTGGAACAAAATCGACAATCATCCGACTCTGACACATTCCATAGTTTTAACGTTTTTCCCGTGGGTAAGAAGTTATAACTAATTTTAATTTGGAAATAACGATTTTACACATCGATAGTAGTTTAATAGATCAAATTTAGAATATGGAGGAGGTGAGGGTGAACCATGTATAGTCTTTGATTTCACTGATATGATCAATACGGTACAAGGGAAAAGGTACGTACTGACTTGTGTTGACAATCACAGTGGTTGGCCGGAAGCAACAACAACCTCAAAAGAGGATGCAATATCAGTAATTAAATGACTTGTGAATGACCTAGTACCCCGACATGGTTTCCCCAAAAAGATTAGGTCAGACAACGGCAACCATTTAAAAAAATACTCACTTAGCCTTGGTCGAAAAGGCTTTCGGACTAGAACACAGGTTTGGGGTACCATCCTGAGTCCCAAGGCAAGGTTGAAAGGATGGACCAGAACATAAAAAACTAATTGGCTAAAATCTGTGCACAGACCAAATTTAATTGGATTGACATGTTGCAATTAGCGTTAATGATCATTCGAAGGTCCGTGAATAAAACTGTTTTACCGCCCTTTGAGTTTTTCATCCTATGAGCTGCATACAGGTCAGCCATTCACAGGACCAGCATCCCCCCATGGAAGGAGGACTCAGCGTAAAACCAAAATGGTATTTTACACAAAAAATTGCAGAATTTGTGTGCCAGTTCTTCTGTACAGATTCCCTTCCGCCCGCTGAGAGGGTCAAGATCAAGGTCATCAAATGCAAGTGGATGGAGCTCAGGTGGACTGGTCCCTTCAAGGTTGTGGAACGGACGTCCCACGCCCTTCGACTGGCTGGTGGAGGGGACACCTGGTACCACCTCTCCCTCTGCACTACAGCTGAAGAACCTGACAGATCACTAGGGGATGTCATTGCTGACATCGCCACATTATCTGCCCCTCAGCCCAGGAGACGAGAGAGATTTTCTACCTACATTACTCTTTTCAACTTCTATATTGTATATCCTTGTGTGAGACCAATCCAGTATGCTAAATGTTTCTTAGTTTTTCTTGCTTGTTTGCAGCATAACTATCTGTGTCGTTACATTAAGTGAAAAGTTTGATGTTTATCCCCGTTTATCCCTTGGGCGTGTTCTACTGTCTTTGTGTCTCAGTTCATCCTTCCTGACGACAGTGACTGACAAGTGTCTAAGAACATACAGCGGACTTTAAATAGACTGGGTCAAAGGGGATAGCAAGACTTATTTTTGGACCTGTGTAGTGTGATTAATTACGGGGGACACAATAGCTATTACCGTGGTAATAACCTCTATATTTGTTACGACTCAACCCTGAACCATTGGTGTCGGATGCAGACAACATACTCTGGTAAGTTGTGCCCATCTTCCCTTTTATGTTGTTTTGGGGCTTGACCTGACTGATACAGACGCTAAAGGAATTATTAAAATTAATGTCCTTGAGAGGGCGTTAATTACCTCTACACCCTCTGTAGCACCTAAAGTACCACCCCACCTCGGTGGTGTTTCAAAGGCTCACATCCGTGCGTGCTAATGACATCACCACCGAAGGCCTGGTAACTTTGACCTTTGACCTTAGGAGCGGGTGCAGACAACCTGTGGCTCAGGTGGATGCCAAAACCTGGGTGACTGTGTTGCTTCTTCCGCTGGACGTCCCTTTTCCCACACTTACCCCGCCCCTTTTAAGTTGACTGACATGTGTACCCTTCTGTTGACAATGCCACCCGACTTCTTCCCTTTGTGGCCCAAAAGCTGAATTACACGCGTTTTCAAATTACAGGACCCTCTTCGTCCCCCAACAAATTGGGTGACATCAACCATTACTGGTGCACCACACTGATAGATGGCTCTAGGATAGGCCCTTGGGCACGAGCTGACTTATTCTGGTGTTGTGGGAAGCACAGATTGTACATTAGAATTCTAAAGTTATCCGTGGGGTTTTGTGCTATGGTTAGACTGGTGACCCCACTCACTCTAGTGGGTACCAAATTAACTCCCCTTGTAACTCCTGTCTCAGCTGCCACTCTAACTCCCCGCCGACGCCGTCATGTTTTATCTCGGAGGAGTGTAAAGGGCTCCTTCGATTTGACGAGGAACCCTGATGGTGTTTACTTTGATGCAATAGGCCAACCAAGAGGGGTCCCCTCACAACATAAATTGTGGTGTGAATCCTGTGCAGGTTTCGAAAACCTTCCTATCATTGGTGCTATTTTCCCTGTGACCGCTACTAAAAATGTTGAACGCATTAACTATGTTTTTTATAATCTGTTGAGACTGACCAACCTGACTCGTGACGCCGTTGAGGGACTTGCTGAACAACTTGCCCCGACCTCCCTCAGGGCCGTTCAGATCCGCATAGCCCTTGACCGCATCCTAGCCAAGGAAGAAGGAGTGTGTGCAATGTTTGGTGACCAATGCTGTACCTTCATTCCTAACAACACTACCCCCGATGGCTCAGTTCAGAGGGCCTTAAAGGGCCTCCAGGCCCTGTCTAGGGAACTCTCTCTCTGACCCCTTCAAAGATTGGCTTCTAAGCACATTAGGCAGGTGGACTGACCTAATTAAGTCTGTCTTGGTCTCCATTCGGAGCTTTTTTGGCCATCATAGCCTCATGCGGTTGCTTTATCGCCCCTTGGGCTAAGTGTCACTAAAGGGGGTCTAGCAAAGTGGTAACTTTAAGACTTTCGAGAATTGTTGGTTTACTTCCCTGACCATGACGACATTGACGTGGACTCCCTCCATCTATCTCCCATGTAAATAAGCTGTTGTTTTATCGCTAGCTTGCTTAAAGAAAAAAAACAGCACCTACTTTAATGTGGGGCGTGCTTTAGAAGTGTTTAACTAGTAGTAAAAGATCTTATAAGAAGATCTTAAAGGGGGAGTGATGGAACGAGATATTTTCCATATATCCATATTTAAGTGTTACTTCTTTCTAAAAACTCCTATAGTCATATTTACATCAGCTAATGTCTTGTGTGGTACAAAGTGCTTGGATTCGAGTGTCCTTGAGTAGACAGGCAGAGCGCTGTTGAGACTGCCATAACATTCCTGAGATAACGAGCACAGGGGAGACCGAGCTAGACCGATCTGGACCGGGCTAGGGAACGCTTGGGTGCTGGATTGGTCTCATTATTGCCAAAGCTTTGACAATAAACAACGAAATACCAACTACTGCTTTTGGTGGTCAATTTAACATCAGCATATTTGCCATTAAAAGAACTTGGGAGTGGACAGCAGACTTTGACTTCCTTGGGAGGAAGAGCTGTCGACGCAACAATATATATATATATATATATATATATATATATATATATATATATATATATATATATATATATATATATATATATATATATATATATATATATATATATATATAAGAAATACTTGACTTTCAGTGAATTCTAGCTATATACAGTATATAGCTATATTTATTTTATCATATATATGTCATGTCTGTGTTGATCATGTTTTTTGTTTTGGTTGGTTTTTTGACACTTTTTAGTTCTTGTCTTCACTCCCTTGCTTTGTCACCATAGTAACCATTAGTTTCACTTGGTTCACATCCTTATGTCACGCACCTGTCTCACGTTTTCACTAATCATGTCACTAGTATTTAAGGCCATTGTTGCCAGGCAGTCGGCCTGGCGACATCACTCTTGACACACTCTCTACACACCATTACGATCCATGCCCTTTTCTTGTCAAAGTAAGTTTTTTGTTTATTAATGCTACAGTTAGTGTTTGTTTCATTGATCATAGTTTCTGCCATTGTGCAAGTTTTGTGTTTATTGCCAAGTTTGTTATCTCCGCTGTGAGCGCCTTTTGTTTGTACTTTTTTTTTTAGTTAGAATTAAAATGTATTTAAATTCACGTCTTGCACGCGCCAATTTTCCATTGCCTTCTGGGAGAACAAACCACGCCATAGACCCAGTCCTGACAGTATGTCGCCAGCATAAAAGTTCTCCCGCAAGAAAATTGGACGTTTTGGACGAGGCAGCGTGGGAGGTCCTCCGCGCCATGGAGGAGGAAACGCTGCGCTACTCCTCCGTGGAGTACAGAGACTCCATTTGGTCCAAGGATGGCGCTGCGTCACCGCAGTCCCGGAAGCGCCGCTCCCGACGAAGGACGTCAGGGAGGGCTTCCACAAGCAGTGGAAAGGACGCATCGTTCCCGCAAGCTCCTCCCCCTCCGGGCGGAAACGAGCTGCAGCCAGCCCGGCTTCCCCAGGACGACGTCACGCCGCTGCCAGTGGGTGACGTCATGGATTTTTTTCCCCTGAATTATTTTCCTTGTCAGCCACATCCAACCAACGACTCTAAATCCATGATTAAATATTACCAAGACATGTTTTTAGAAATCAGATCCTGTCAGTCACAGTCACCCAGTTTTCATGCCCCGCCCCCCAGAACTCAAGCCACGCCCAAATCACACAATTTTTTTTTTTCACCCACTCAATCCCAGGAAGAAGAAATACTTTTTGGACAGTTTGGAGGGGAAGATTCTGCCCCCCTCCTGACTTCCCTCCACCCACCCCAAAAAACGGTTCCAGACAGCGGGGAGCGCGTCTGGTATCCGCTCCTTGAGGGGGGGGGGCTAGGGCTGGGAACTTTTCAGGTGGGGTGGCTCAGCATCACCATGCCAAGCCACAGCCTCCAGCACGGCCGCCACCACCAGTCTTTCGGCCCGCCAAGCCACAGCCTCCAACACGGCCGCCGCCACCGGTTTTTTGGCCGGCTAAGCCGCAACCCCCAGCTAGGCCACCTCCACCGAAGCCACAGCTAGCACCTGTATCAACACCAAGTCCAAGGCTAGCTCCAGTGCTGCCGGTAGCAGCACCACGCCAAGCTCCGGTACCAACTCCACGACGCCAAGAGCCACCTGTCGCAGCACCACGGCTGGCACCCGTCGCAGCACCACGGCTGGCACCACGGTTGGCACCCGTCGCAGCACCACGGCTGGCACCCGTCGCAGCACCAGCTCCACCACGCCAAGACCCACCACGCCGAGCTCCGGTACCAGCTCCACGACGGCAAGCTCCGGTACCAGCTCCACGACGGCAAGCTCCGGTACCAGCTCCACGCCAAGACCAAGACCGACGCCAAGACCAAGACCCACGCCAAGACCAAGACCAAGACCCTGACCCCCCAAGCCAAGACAAAGACCCTGACCCCCCACGCCAAGACCAAGACCCCCACCAAGACCAAGACTCCCCCCGCCAAGACCAAGACCAAGACCCCCGCCAAGACCAAGACCAAGACCCTCGTCAAGACCCACCATGCCGAGACTCTCCGCCTGACGCACCACGCCGAGCTTCGCTGCCTGCTTCGTCTGCTGCACCTGCGTCATCGGCTGCTCCCACGCCTGCAACGATGACGACGCGCCTGCCTCCTCGTCGGCCACGAATGTGGCCACTACCTGGTCGTCCGCCACGCCAAGTGCGCCGATCTCCTCGTCGGCCATGGATATGGCCATTCCCAGGTCGCCCACCTCGCCTGGTACAGCGGCGCTCTACGCATCGCCGCCACCTGACTCTGCCCCAGTGGATTCGGGGCCACTTGGCCTGGCGACCCACCGCCATGTCCCCCTCCCGCCCTCCCATGACTCTTGATCCTGTTTTTTTTGGACATCTGGGATCTGTTCATAAGGGGGGGGGGCTCTGTCATGTCTGTGTTGATCATGTTTTTTGTTTTGCTTGGTTTTTGGACACTTTAAGTTCTTTTCTTCACTCCCTTGCTTTGTCACCATAGTAACCATTAGTTTCACCTGGTTCACATCCTCATGTCACGCACCTGTCTCACGTTTTCACTAATCCTGTCACTAGTATTTAAGGCCATTGTTGCCAGGCAGTCTGCCTGGCGACATCACTCTTGACACACTCTCTACACACCATTACGATCCATGCCCTTTTCTTGTCAAAGTAAGTTTTTTGTTTATTAATGCTACAGTTAGTGTTTGTTTCATTGATCATAGTTTCTGCCATTGTGCAAGTTTTGTGTTTATTGCCAAGTTTGTTATCACCGCTGTGAGCGCCTTTTGTTTGTACTTTTTTTTTTAGTTAGAATAAAAATGTATTTAAATTCACGTCTTGCACGCGACAATTTTCCATTGCCTTCTGGGAGAACAAACCACGCCATGGACCCAGTCCTGACAATATATATATATATATATATATATATATATATATATATATATATATATATATATATATATATATATATATATATATATATATATATATATATATATATATATATATATGATAAAATAAATATATATACAGTATATAGCTAGAATTCACTGAAAGTCAAGTATTTCTTATATATATATATTAGAAATACTTGAACAGTTTATTTATTTTATCATATATATATATATATATATATATATATATATATATATATATATATATATATATATATATATATATATATATATATATATATATATATATAAAAGAAATACTTGAATTTCAGTGTTCATTTATTTACACATATACACACACATAACACTCATCTACTCATTTTTGAGCTAAGGGTTGAATTGTCTATCCTCGTTCTATTCTCTGTCACTATTTTTCTAAACATGCTGAACACCCTCTCTGATGATGCATTGCTGTGTGGCACGCACACAAGTGCTTTCATCAAATGCGCTAGAGTCTGGAATCTTCCATCTCTCCCTACCAAGGGTTCCATACAATAAGGCGCTTTTGGTAGCCATCCAAAAGCTGCTGGTTGAACTTTTGACTACTCCTCTTGACAAAATTAGTGCAGTTCAGCTAAATTTGTTGGTTTTCTGACATGGACTTGTTTCTTCAGCATTGTCCACATGTCAAAGTCAGGACTTTGGGAAGGCCATTCTAAAACCTTCATTCTAGCCTGATTTAGCCATTCCTTTACCACTTTTGACATGTGTTTGGGGTCATTGTCCTGTTGGAACACCCAACTGCACCCAAGACCCAACCTCCGGCCTGATGATTTTAGGTTGCCCTGAAGAATTTGGAGGTCATCCTAATTTTTCATTATCCCATTTACTCTCTGTAAAGAACCAGTTCCATTGGCAGCAAAACAGGCCCAGAGCATAATACCACCACCACCATGCTTGACGGTAGGGATGGTGTTCCTAGGATTAAAGGCCTCACCTTTTCTCCTCCAAACATATTGCTGGGTATTGTGGCCAAACAGCTCAGATTTTGTTTCATCTGACATCACATGGACAAAGATAAGACCTTCTGGAGGAAAGTTCTGTGGTCAGATGAAACAAAAGTTGTGTGTGTGTGTATATATATATATATATATATATATATATATATATATATATATATATATATATATATATATATATATACATATATATATATATATATATATATATATATATATATATATATATATATATATATATATATATATATATATATATATATATATATATATAATTAGACTCATTAAAGGCCTACTGAAACCCACTACTACCAACCACGCAGTCTGATAGTTTATATATCAATGATGAAATCTTAACATTGCAACACATGCCAATACGGCCAGGTTAACTTATAAAGTGCAATTTTAAATTTCCCGCAAAACTTCTACTTGAAAACGTTGCGGTATGATGACGTATGCACGTGACGTCACCAGGTCAAGGGAAGTGTTTGGACCCATACAAATACCTCTGTTTTCTTCGACAAAATTCCACAGTATTCTGGACATCTGTGTTGGTGAATCTTTTGCAATTTGTTTAATGGACAATGGAGACTGCAAATAAGAAAGTTGTAGGTGCGATCGGTGTATTAGCGGCTGGCTGTAGCAACACCAACACCAGGAGGTTGTGTTGTGCAAGATAGCAGACGCACTATGGTGAGTACAGCTTTGGCTTCCAAACATTTGATCGCTTGCCCGTACGTGCGTGTCGATATGTGCATGTCACGTACGTAACTTTGGGGAAATATATGTTTCTTGCCGACTCTGATGGCGGCCGGGGTGTCGTCAAAAGCGTACAACGCCCGCCGCCGCATCTAAGTTAGCTTCTATTTTTTTAGCTTCGCCAAGCTGAAAATTATTAACCGTGTATTTACATATTCATGGTTTAATAGTATTGTTGATCTTCTGTCTATCCTTCCAGTCAGGGTTTTTTTTAAATTGTGTTTCTATCTGCATTTGAGCCTGCTATCACGTTAGCTCTGTAGCTAAGTTAGCTTCTATTTTTTTAGCTTCGCCAAGCTGAACATTATTAACCGTGTATTTACATGTTCAGTCACTGTGAATGTCCATTTCGCGTTCTCGACTCTCATTTTCAAGAGGATATAGTATCTGAGGTGGTTTAAAATACAAATCCGTGATCCACGATAGAAAAAGGAGAGTGTGGAATTCAATGAGCCAGCTTGTACCTAAGTTACGGTCAGAGCGAAAAAAGATACACCCCACACTACACTGTAGTCCTTCACTCTAAAGTTCTTCATCCACAAATCTTTCATCTTTTCGCTCAAATGAATGGGGTAATCGTCGCTTTCTCGGTCCGAATGTCTCTCGCTCCATTGTAAACAAAGCGGAATTGTGAGGAATCCTTTGTCTTGTGACGTCACGCTACTTCCGGTAGGGGCAAGGGTTGTTTTTATCAGATACCAAAAGTTGCGATCTTTATCGTCGTTGTTCTATACTAAATCCTTTCAGCAAAAATATGGCAATATCGCGAAATGATCAAGTATGACACAGAATGGATCTGCTATTCCCGTTTAAATAAAAAAAAATCATTTCAGTAGGCCTTTAATATACTAATGACACATTCTACAGTTTTGATTGGATACAAAACTTCCTCTTCCTCTGGCTCCACTCAGACTCTCAGTGGTCTTGCTATGGTCCATCTCCTAGCGGACCAGATCATTTCCGTTAGTATTTTTTTTCGCTCATGGACTATGAGATGAACAAAGAATTATTGATCGAGGATCATTCCTTCGAAGGGTATTACGTACAAAATAATAGGGAATTTAAATATATTTGTGCGATACCTCATAACAGCAATCGGTTTAAACATTTCCAGACATTTCCTAGATTTTGTCAGACATGAGTTCCCTTCTACAGAAACCTCCTCACTGACCTTATCAGCGACGGTCTCCAAATTCACGTGCCGGCAGGTGACATCTCGGCCTTCTTTTTGCTCATCATTTCACCTTGCCGTGTCTTCAGGCCGGTGATTCACACGAGTGGGCCATTAGGAAACGGATGCTTTCATGACCCGGACAGCTGCAGCGCGAGTGGGTTGAAAGTCCAGGCTGTTTGTTTGGCGAGGCGGGCGGTCTGACAGCGTGCGTACGCTCTCCAGCCTGGCCAATCGACTCAGACACATCTCGCTGTTTGTTGTCTTTCACGAATCGTACTCTGGGAAAATAAAAAATAAAAAAATCCCTCCAATTATTATAAATGAGAAAACAAGTCTGTTGAAGCTTCTCTTAACATGGACAAACCGTCTGACTAAAGACTCAGTTCTCCATCGCTTGTTAGGCATCCAGCGTGTTAAGAGCCTGGAAAAAAACATCCAGTCCTTGTGAGGGAGAACGTGTTGTTTGCTAAATGCTGGTTTTTCTTGCCTTTGGCCCCAGGAGCCTGGAGGACCTCTTGCTGATATTTGCTCTTCATATGCTTAAAAAAGGGCCTTTTTAGCTCATTCAAGTCTCTCTTCAACATCCAGCATCACTCCTCCTTGCTGCTAGTTCCTCCTCTCCACTGCTGAGAGCGCGGGTCTTCAATGAAGACGACATCTTTCGCTGTAAAGACACGTATAGGTGCGCCCCGAGGGAGACATTCTTCTTTTATAAAGTTTGCCATTATGGAAATGACGTGTCATTTCAGGGTCGGTTACCCGCGGGGGTTCAGGCGTGCATACAGAGCTCGGTTTCTACCAGTTAAGCCAGGGTTGTCTAAACTGCGGCCCGCGGGCCAAGTGCGGCCTGCTGGCGTCTTCAAACACGGATTTATGAAGTAACCTCATTTTCAAAGTCTAATGACATTATTACTGCTATTGTTTCGCCATCTAGTGGACAACATCTATTACCTTTAAAAAGGTGTCATATGTAACAATGTGGCCAGAAATGGTAGTGCAATCACGGTCAAAATTCTGTAGACCCCTCCCCCTCTATCTGATTGAGGTTGCCAGACACGCAGCCGAATCCAGCTGGATGGACTGGGCTAGTCCAAGGAACTTCAAACTTCCACTTCCTCTTACTAAGGGCTGAGGTGCTGGGACCATAATAGCTGAATAGACAAACATTTTGTCAATAACACATCTCTAACCAACACATTTTACACAGAATGAGACTATTTTCAGGAAGAAGTATGTCATGCCTGCGTACGATATCACAACAAATGGCAATGGTTATTGTCAGTACTATCAGAAAACAAAGACTAAAACCAACTACAACCAACGCTAGCAATGGTTCTACTGGTGAAAATAAGTAGAGCATGCTTAGCAGCCTAATGTACGCCCAAAACTAAAGAGGAGACATTTTACCAAGGTATGCCTATAGCAAGGGTGGGCAATTAATTTTTACCGGGGGCCGCATGAGCTACCCGAGCACTGCTGGAGGGCCACATCGACAATATTTCAATTAAATTTTGCTCAATATTATTTTTGATGTACCATAAGATAAATGATAATACATTTAATTTAACCTAACTTAACTTTATACAAAAGCAGATTGCTTTTGATGGTTTTATTTAAACTCTTAATCCTTAAATAATTATATTAGGCTATGTGAAATTGAAATAAGAAAACAAAAACAACCATTGAATCACTGCAATTTATTTTTAACTTGTTCACACTTTAACTTTGTTCCACAAACAAGGAAAAACAACAAACAACTTAACAAGTTTATAGAAATACTGCAATACAACAAACAGAAGTCCAACATTTTTCCCCATCAGATTTGGACAACCATCTGTTGTCACACCTGCCAGCTTGTCCCATTTCAGTACTAACATGTCCAAACACGCATTTACCTCTGTGAACAAGTCATTACCTGTGGTTGTCCCTTTAATTGACTGCATGGCTGCCAGCTCCTCCGTGATTTGAAAGTCTGCAGCTATCCCACGTAAGAAGATGAGCAGCTGGGCGGTGTCACGTACATCGCAGCTCTCATCCAAAGCCAGGAAAAAACAGTCAACAGTTCAGCCGTTCTGTTCTTCAGCTGAAGCTCCAAGTTTCCAGCGATGGGACAAACGGTAGAAAAATGGATGGATGGATGGGTCTCAACCCGCCTCGTTACAGTGCGTCGGGAAAGTGACACGTTGTCAAATGCGCTTCTCCGGTCATATCAGCGCAACAGAGTCCAATAAGCACTCTTTAATAAACTCTGTCAGAAAACGCCTTACTTTTTCTGGCGATTTTGTGAGAAATGACGAAACTTGTCCTGGTGGCTGCATCTCTTCTTTTTTTTTCTTTTTTTTTTTTGTCCTGTCCAGCTTCTCAGGCAAATCATATAGTTGATGTAGATGCCCATATTGGCTGTTCAGATTTACTTTACAAAAGAGAAGTCTAGGATACTTCTCTTGTTGCCTTATTTGTATTTGACTTTATTAAATGTATTTATATTATCGTGCCGTGGGCGGCACGGTGGGCCAGGCTCTGGGGTTCCTGTCGCTGTCCGGCTTGGCTGCGTGGGGGCGGTGGCCCCTGGTTCCCTGGGCACCACACCTACTGTTTGTGGGATGGGTTCTCGGGGAGGCTGGGGCCGTACTCTGGCTCCCGCACACACTGGGAGTAAAATGTATTGTACATGCAAATTCACATATACTCACACACATACATACAGACATACATAGGTACCTACGCTCCCACATACATATACAAATAAATACAGTACATATTTACACACTCAAAGTTCGTACATCCACACGCACATTCATTATACAAACATACTGTATACACATACTGTACATATACATTCACTGTAAAAACATACATATACACATACTGTACATACACATTCACTGTACAAACACACACATACACATACTACACATACATTCACTGTACAAACACACACATACATATACTGTACATATACATTCACTGTACAAACACACATTTACACATACTGTACATATACATTCACTGTTCAAACATACATACTGTATACACATACTGTACATATACATTCGCTCTACACACATATATTTATTTTATAATTTCTGATTGCCGCTGTTCACAATCACGCACGTGCATACGTCCACACGGAAGAAATACAAATAACGCTTTTCAAAACAAAAGCAGCAGAAAACCTAAATGCCTGACTTCCCTATCAAGGAGGAAATTAGAAAGTTTGGTCAAACGGTGGAGGACAGGGCATCAAAATGAAAACAATAACAAGATTTCAAGGCAGTAAATCAAATTTCGAAATGAGCATATGAACTATTGTTATCAATTATAGAGGTATTGGAAAGGAAAATGTATTAATGCCTTTAGACATATCAGGGCACCATTTAATGATGACTTGACAGGAAATTATCACACATGGCTTCTTTAAGAATGTTCTGAATGGAACCAAGCAACACATTTTCCCAGTGCAAACAACCTTCCCTAGTCATGGTCCAGAAAATAAAAGATATAAAAAATCCAACCAACACACAATGTCAACAGATACGGTCACGGAACTTTGTAGATATTATAAAAAATATGTCCATTCACCATAAAAAAAAATCTAAAAAATAACCATTTATATCCATTACAAAGCATGATGGGAAACATGCCAAACACTCTCCACACTTATTTTAGCTGCTTGATATTTCTGATTGATTACAAAATGCTAAGGGAGACGTCACAGAAGTAAACAAGGTAGGAGTCCAACTTTCACATACTTTTAATATCCAATTATATTAGTTATGTATCCATTAAAGTGATGCTAATGCTAACTTGCCAAGCCTCTTAGCATCCTTCTTTGATTCACATTAAAATAAACGAGAACGTTTTTTTACTAAACAAGCATGTTTGTTGCGGCATTGCTCGGTTGGTAGAGTGGCCGGGCCTGCAACTTGAGGGTTCCAGGTTCAATCCCCGCTTCTGCCATCTGATTCACTGCCGTTGTGTCCTTGGGCAAGACACTTTACCCACCTGCTCCCAGTGCCATCCACACTGGTTTAAATGTAACTTAGATAATGGGTTTCACTATGTAAAGCGCTTTGAGTCACTAGAGAAAAGCGCTATATAAATAGAATTCACATAAGTATCACATGTACACATGTATACAAAACCCAAAACCAGTGAAGTTGGCACATTGTGTAAATGGTAAATAAAAACCACTGTGTTACATGGCCTTTCCTTTTAACAACACTCAGTAGACGTTTGGGAACTGAGGAGACACATTTTTGAAGTGGAATTCTTTCCCATTGTCAAGTTCCACTACTCCAAAAAGGACCCACGGACAACTCATGATTTCCAATTGACAAACTTTTAAATTTTCCAACCTGAAGCATTGTTGGTTTCATTTAAGTTGATCATCAATTAATCATCAGGTTGTAAATCTTCAAACCACAGAAACAGAGATGTTAATGTAATTTTGCAGGTATTTTCAAACAGTGTTTTACAAATGCTTTTAAACCTCTGAATAATGTTTTAAACCAGGGGTGCACACGGAAAAATTAAAGCATGTGGGGGCCATTTTGATATTTTTCATTTTCAAACCATAACAAAATATATGGATTTTTTAAATTTATTTTACCTTTAGGGGTCCCGGGAACCATAAAGGGTCTCAGTCATTAAAATGTTAAAAATAAGTCAGATTATTATTATTTTTAAATTATTTAACGCTTACAGTAAATCTCTATATCAACTTCAAGTTGATATAAAGTAATACAAATTTTAAAAAATGTTTTCAATCAATCAATCAATCAATGTTTATTTATATAGCCCTAAATCACAAGTGTCTCAAAGGGCTGTACAAGCCACAACGACATCCTCGGTACAGAGCCCACATACGGGCAAGAAAAACTCACCCCAGTGGGACGTCAATGTGAATGACTGTGAGAAACCTTGGAGAGGACCGCATATGTGGGTAACCCCCCCCCCCCCCCCCCCCCCCCCCTCTAGGGGAGACCGAAAGCAATGGATGTCGAGTGGGTCTGACATAATATTGTGAAAGTCCAGTCCACAGTGGATCCAACACATCAGCGAAAGTCCAGTCCATAGTGGGGCCAGCAGGAACCATCCCGAGCGGAGACGGGTCAGCAGCGTAGAGATGTCCCCAACCGATGCACAGGCTAGCGGTCCACCCCGGGTCCCGACTCTGGACAACCAGCACTTCATCCGTGTCCACCGGACCTGTGCAACTCCCCCTCCATAGGGAGAGGGAAGCAGAGGAGAAAATAAAATAAAATAAACGGCAGATCAACTGGTCTAAAAAGGGAGTGTATTTAAAGGCTAGAGAATACAAATGAGTTTTAAGATGGGACTTAAATGCTTCTACTGAGGTAGCATCTCTAACTTTTACCGGGAGGGCATTCCATAGTATTGGAGCCCGAATAGAAAACACTCTATAGCCCGCAGACTTTTTTTTGGCTCTGGGAATCACTAATAAGCCGGAGTTCTTTGAACGCAGATTTCTTGTCGGGACATATGGTACAATACAATCGTCAAGATAGGCAGGAGCTTGACCGTGTAGTATTTTATACGTAAGTAGTAAAACCTTAAAGTCGCATCTTAAGTGCACAGGAAGCCAGTGCAGGTGAGCCAGTATAGGCGTAATATGATCAAACTTTCTTGTTTTTGTCAAAAGTCTAGCAGCCGCATTTTGTACCAACTGTAATCTTTTAATGCTAGACATAGGGAGGCCCGAAAATAAAACGTTACAGTAATCGAGACGAGATGTAACGAATGCATGGATAATGATCTCAGCGTCGCTTGTGGACAAAATGGAACGAATTTTAGCGATATTACGGAGATGAAAGAAGGTCGTTTTAGTAACACTCTTAATGTGTGACTCACACGAGAGAGTTGGGTCAAAGATAATACCCAGATTCTTTACCGAGTCGCCTTGTGTAATTATATGGTTGTCAAATGTTAAGGTGTTAAGGTTTTATGGCTTTTCTGTCAAAAACAACTTCGTTTTTTTTATAGTAAAACTGAAATATGCAGTATTTAGTAATTAAAGCCCTAAAATATCAATAATGCAGGACACCATTGATTTTAATTCTTTCATATTTTTGAGTAATCACAGACAAAAGATAAATAAAAAATCACTAAATATATTTGGGATCCAAAAGGTGCCCCACTCATAAAGTGATACATTTTTATTAGGTTTTTCTTTTACTTTCAACACTTAAGTTACGAGATCAACTTCAGATATATCTGTCGATTTTATACTGGAACTATTATTTTGTTTGTTTCATGCGCTTTTGTCAAAAACAACTTTGATGTTTTTATATGGCTACTACACAATATATACCACATAAAACATTTTAAAGTGAAATATTTGAAGTAATTGGAGCCCTGAAAATAATTCATTATAACATGGATTTTTTGTCATTATTTTTTTTTTTGAGCAATGGCAAAAAAATAAAAATAAAGACAGACAAAAAAAAAAAAAAACAGCCTGCATGGCAGCTTTTGTGTCACAATTGTAACTTTTTCTCATTAGATTTCACCTCATTCCACTTTTTTAATGTTCTTTTTTATTTTTACAATAGTATTTCCAGATTGTGTGGCGGGCCGGTAAACAATTAGCAGCTGGGTGCAAATGGCTCCAGGCCGCACTTTGGACACCCCTGTTTTAAACTTTCTACATAAATTTTAGCTTTTAGCAAGAGTTAAACATTTATTTATCTTTTGTTCTTTTAACTTTAAACATTAAACCATAAGCTTTGACTTTAAACCTTTTAACTTAAGCTTAACCCATTCAACATTTTAACTTACCGTAATTTCCGGACTATAAGCCGCTACTTTTTCCCCTCGTTCTGGTCCTGCGGCTTATACAACGGTGCGGCTTATTTACGGCCTGTTCTTCTCCGACACAGACGAAGAGGATTTCGGTGGTTTTAGTACGCAGGAGGAAGACGATGACACAATGATTAAAGACTGACTTTTCATTTACCGGTAGGCTGGTTATTTTGATAACGTACAGGCGAGCACTTTGTATTACTTTGCATTGTATTATTTGTACTCTGCACGAATGCTGTTCGCCATGTCAAAGATGTGAAAGTTTGATTGAATGATTGAAAGATTTATTGTTAATAAATGGGACGCTTTGCGTTCCCAAACAGTCATCTCTGTCCCGACAATCCCCTCCGTGGTAGCAGGAACCCCTATATACTACGGTAATTACACATCAAAACCCTGCGGCTTATAGTCGGTTGCGGCTTATATATGGAGCAATCTGTATTTCCCCTACATTTAGCTGATGCGGCTTATAGTCAGGTGCGGCTTATAGTCCGGAAATTACGGTAAGCTTTAAACTTTTACGTGTGCTTTAAACTTTAAACAACTTGCTTTATAGTGGGCAAACACAGTATGCAATCAATGCTCAAAGTGGAATGCAGTGGATCAACTTGAAGCCAGCACAGTTCAAACAAACAAATGGAGATAGTTGAGTAAGCAAATAAAGAAGCTTGCAAGTACAAGTTAAGCATATCAAAGTAAACATTTCGATGGTCATGAAATGAAGAAGCATTTTCACCCACCATTGGTGTGTTTGGAGAAACTCGTAGAGTAGATCTTGCGGTTCCATGCAGCTTGTTTGGTGAATGAGTCTGACTGAACCTCCATCCCTTTTCAGGTGCCTTCAATCAGTAATTTGGCGGATTTTTTCCCTTGGCATTCTGGGAATTGTAGTTCTCAATGGTTTTGACCATGCAGTTTTCCACCATGTAGGGCATTGATTGACACTTGACTAACACTTCTGAGTTTTTAACTCCACACCCATTCTTGTTTGATGTACAGCTTAAGTTGTTCAACAGTCCGGGGTCTCAGTTGTGGTATTTTAGGCTTCACAATGCGCCACGCATTTTCAATGGGAGACAGGTCTGGACTAAAGGCAGGCCAGTCTAGTACCCGCACTCTTTTACTACGAAGTCATGCTCTTGTAACACGTGGCTTGGCATTGTCTTGCTGAAATAAGCAGGGGCGTCCATGAAAACGTTGCTTGGATGGCAACATATGCTGCTCCAAAACCTGTATGTACCTTTCAGCATTAACGGCGCCTTCACAGATGTGTAAGTTACCCATGCCTTGGGCACTAATACACCCCCATACCATCACAGATGCTGACTTTTACACTTTCCGCCTGGAACAATCCGGATGGTTCTTTTCCTCTTTGGTCCGGAGGACACGACGTCCACAGTTTCCAAAAAACAATTTGAAATGTGGACTCGTCAGACCACAGAACACTTTTACACTTAGCATCAGTCAATCTTAGATGAGCTCGGGTGTTGTTGATAAATGGTTTATGCTTTGCTTGTACATGCCTTTATTACCAGTAGGCTAGACTATTGTAATGGTCTCCTTGCAGGTCTTCCCAAAAAAACTGTCAGGCAGCTACAGCTTGTTCAGAACGCTGCTGCTAGAGTTCTAACAAAGACCAAAAAATGTGAGCACATTACACCAATTCTTAAATCCTTACATTGGCTCCCTGTACATCAGAGAATTGATTTCAAAATCCTCCTGCTCACATATAAATCACTACATGGTCTAGGGCTGAAGTATATCACTGATATGCTCCCACTATATAAGCCCTCTCGATCACTAAAATCTTCTGAGACCAATCTGTTAGCGGTTCCCAGAGTAAACTCAAATCAAGGGAGAGCATCATTCAGTCACTATGCAACAAATAGCTGGAATAAACTTCCTGAAGATGTCAGACTTTCCCCAACTCTGACTACTTTTAAAACTAGACTGAAAACTTTTATGTTTACCTTAGCTTTCGGCTAAATATTTTTATCTTTTAACTTTTAACGTCCACACTGTTTTTATTTTTATTGTCTGCATTTGAATTTTGCTTTTATTTTCTTTCATTTCACTTTGTTGTCTGTGAAGCACTTTGAGTCTGCCTTGTGTATGAAAAGTGGTATACAAATAAAGTTGCCTTGCCTTGCCTTGCTTTTGCATAGTATAGTTTTAACATGCACTTACAGATGTCGCGACTAACTGTCGTTACTGTGGGTGGTTTTCTGAAGTGTTCCTGAGCCCATGTGGTGATATCCTTTACACACTGATGTGGCTTTTTGATGCAGTACCGCCTGAAGGATCGAAGGTAACGGGCATTCAATGTTGGTTTTTGGCCTCGCTGCTTACGTGCAGTGATTTCTCCAGATTCTCTGAAATTTTTGATGATATTACGGACCGTAGATTGTGAAATCCCTAAATTCCTTGCAATAGCTGGTTGGGAAATGTTGTTCTTAAACAATTTGCTCATACATTTGTTTACAAAGTGGTGACCCTCGCCCCATCCTTGTTTATGAATGACTGAGCATTTCATGGAAGCTGCTTTTATACCCAATCATCACCGAACGCCGAGATGAGCAGTCACATTTTCTTTCGCTCCCACTCGGGAATCCAGACAAATGCTCGGATGATCCCACACTTCCTCATTTTTCTACTGTGGATCACGGATTTATATTTGAAACCACCACGGATACAAAACCCTCTGAAGAATGAGAGTCGCGAACGAGAAAAAAAGGTAGAACACAGTGATTTTTACCTCCTCTGTAATTCATCGACGAAACATCTGGGTTTCGGATGTAATGTGATCCACTCATGTCTCACAGCGGATCGGAACAGAATAAATAAACCCCTGACTGGAAGGATAGACTGAAGATCAACAATTTTACTATAACTTCTACTCTCAGGAGACACTGAACTAAACCCCGGACCAGTAACCACCCGGTTAATGTTGTCTCGCCCGGCGAAGCCTAGCAATGTTGTTGCTAACGACGCCGAGGGAACTAGCTTAGCTGCAGAACCTGGGACTGCGTGGCGAAGTTGGTAGAGTGGCTGTGCCAGCAATCGGAGTGTTGCTGGTTACTGGGGTTCAATTCCCACCTTCTACCTTCCTAGTCACGTCCGTTGTGTCCTTGGGCAAGACACTTCACCCTTTGCCTCTGATGGCTGCTGGTTAGCGCCTTGCATGGCAGCTCCCGCCATCAGTGTGTGAATGTGTGTGTGAATGGGTAAATGTGGAAATACTGTCAAAGCGCTTTGAGTACCTTGAAGGTAGAAAAGCGCTATACAAGTATAACCCATTTATCATTTATCATAACCTCGTCGGAGCTATGCTAAAAACATTAGCTCTCCACCTACGCCAGCTCTCACGTGTTCATTACCACCCAGGCTCACCTGCGTTCCAGCGGTCGGCGGCACGACGGAGGACTTCACCCCGATCATCAGTGCGGTCGGCGGCCCAGAAATGGAAGAAGACAGCTCAGACACCGGTGAGGACACCGGTGAGGACACCGGTGAGGACAGCGGCTTGGCGGCGGACGGCGTTATGGCTTTCGACGACACCCCAGCCGCCATAAAAGTCGGCAGTGCGGAGGTCCTCCTAACCTCTTCCAAAACCCTGGGGGTCTTCACCGCATCACCTGGACCCCCCGCGGCCTACACAGGATTCGGGGGCTTCTTTGTACATCCCTGGTCATTGTTCTCAACCTCACAAAAACCCGCGAAAACCACATCCACCCCCAAACCCCACCCCCTCTTCAACTCCGCCCCACCCCCATCACCTGGCCGACAAAATATGGGCCTCTCTCCCTCTCCCCCAAGTCTCTCCACACAAACAGTGAATTGGACTGCTATACAACTGCATCAACAACCAACATCCCTCCATCTTCTGGACAGTACCTCTCCCCAGCGTACTCTGATGTTCTTTTTGGTTCCAGTGGACTACACATCATCCACCTTAATGTGAACAGCCTCTCTGGAACTAAACTCGACCAAATCAGAGACATTTTCCACAACAATAAGGTAAATATCTTGTGTTTCTCTGAAACTAATTTAGATCAAAGTGTTTCTGACTCAGAGATAGAGATAGAAAACTTATCGGTTATCAGAAAGGACAGGAATAAACATGGGGGTGGTGTTTGTATGTATATTCACCAGGATATACAATACGTAACTCGCACTGATCTTAACCACAATAACTTTGAATCTGTGTGGGCAGAAATCAAATTCACAAACGCGAAGCCGGTACTGATAGGGACTGTATACAGACCCCCTAATCAGAGTGATTTCTATGGTGCTCTCAAGGAGTGCTTAGCTGGTGTAGACAACGTGGAGAAAATTATAACTGGAGATCTGAACACAGATATTCAACGCAGAGATGCGCCTGTTTTCAAATCTTACAGCAAGCTTTGTAATCTGCACGGCCTCTTCCAGCTAACAACACTACCCACAAGGGAGTGTGATTCCACCCAATCAACCATAAATCACATTCTCACATCAGATTGGCATAACATAAAAAATAGTGGGGTTATGATCTGTGGTTTTAGCGACCACTATCTAACCTTCTGCACCCGCAAAATAACTAAACCCAAAGCCAATGGCCACATAACAGCTCAGTGCAGATCCCTTAAAACATACTCCAGTGATAATTTCAACCTTAAATTAGGTGAGTGGGACTGGTCCCCTGTGCTCACGAGCAACCTGGTCGAAGATGCTTGGTATCACTTCAAAACAGTGTTCCTAGCAATACTAAATGATATGGCTCCTGTGAGAACAGTCAAGATTAAAGCCCGCTCTGAACCATGGATGAATCCAGACCTATTAGCTGCCATAAAAGACATAGACAGAAAATACTTCGAATACCAAAAGTGTAAAACCGAAGTAGATAAACAACTCAATAATAATAACCTCAAATCACTCCTTACAACACTCAGAAAGCAATGCAATAAATTAAGAAATAAGGCAAACAACCTGACTAAATCCTTGAAAAAAAAAATTCATTAACGACAAAATAGAGGAAAACACAAATAAGCCACGTGAGCTCTGGAAAATTCTTAACAACCAGCTTCCTGGATGCAGCCAGAAACTTAAAACCAGACTCACCAACATCAACATCAAAGAGGGTGACTCCCTCATTACAGACAAAATGGAGGTAGCAAGCAGGCTCAACACCTTTTTCACCAGCATAGCCACAACTCTGGTTGACAAGCTGTCCCACCACTCTGATCGTTCTGGTGTGGAACACATTGAGTTTGAGTTTGAGTTTGAGTTTATTTCGAACATGAAAGCATACAACATGATACATCACAATTTCCAGTTTCTCTTTTCAACATGTTCGAAAAGGAGTAGGAAGAAGCAGAACTTATTTAATCCTATCCCTTTTCCTTTACATAACAGTTGCTGAAACTTTTGTTCACTTCCTGTTATCAATTTATTCACAATATACTCCATAAATAATCACAATAATGTTTATATACTTGACTTAGGTGATCTATATACAGTATACAACTGATGAATATGTTTTTGCTTTTTTCCTGACATATTTCAATGGTAATACATTCTAAGATATTATCTATAGCAAATGACATGTTTTTCACCACTTCGTAGTTCAGGTTCTTCATCACGTACACAGCTACTCCTCCTCCATTTTTGTTGGTTCTGTTGATGTAGTTTAGTTCATATCCTTCCAGATCAAAATCTATTCCTTTTTTATAATCAATCCATGTTTCTGTGACAGCAATCACTTTGAAGGGTTCGTTGATGTTAAAGCAGACCTGGGCAGTCTGCGGCCCGCAGGCCACATCCGGCCCTTTGTGCATCCCTGTCCGGCCCGCGTGAGGCCAATCATAAATTACAAAATAAATGTCAAAAAGTATCTATGTCGAGTGCGCAATACAACGGTGCTGCTTTTGTTTTGAAAAGCATTATTTGTATTACTTCCGTGTGGACGTATGCGCGTGAGTGAATGTGAACAGCGGCAATCACAAATGACAAAATAAAGTTTAAAAAACATCTGTGTCGTGCGCGCAATACAACTGTGCTGCTTTTATTTTGAAAAGTGTTATTTATGGGCGTATGTCCGTGTGTAACCTGTGAGTGAAGGTGCACGGCGACAAGTGATGCACGGTGTGACAGTTCTAACTGCCGTGTGGGTTCTCAGGACCATCCAGGGAAGACATTGTGGTGCGACGGTTTAGACTTCTTTATTATTTCAATAACAGAATCTTTTGCGTGCTTTTCAGCAGCTGCCTTTTCTTACGTGAGCACAGGAATGGTTTCCTTCCGTCCGCCGTCTGCTTTTCAGCAGCACGTCGCTGTCGTTCGCCGTCTGCTTTTCAGCAGCACGTCGCCGTCGTTCGCCGTCTGCTGTTCAGCAGCACGGCGGATAGTTTCCTCCCGTCCGCCGTCTTTCTCCGTGTCTCTCACTTGATGTTCACATCTCTCGCCCTCTTATACGGTCCGAGAGGGCGATTGCACTGTCCACAGCTGCGCGCTCCACGCACCTTATGCTGATTGCGGCATCGCTCCCAGCGCGCCCCGCCTTGCCGCTCCCTCGTCCACGCCTCCTCGCCGCTATCTTGGAGCGGGCGCCGTCGGTCCGCCGGCCCCCCCTCCCCACACACGGTTACCCCCGAGACGCTATAAAAAGATAAAAGTTGATGACGAATGGTGTGTTTCCAACAAGACATGGACTGCCAAGTATTTCTTTACAGAAATTAAAGGTAAAGCCGTGTGCTTAATTTGTGGTACAAAACTTGCTGTGTTTAAAGAATATAATTTGAATTGCCACTACATGACGAAGCACGAGGAAAAATACCGGAATCTGTCCGATGAAGAGCACGCAAGGGAGACTGATGCGTTGACGGTAAAACTGCTAACCCAACAAGGACTTTTTGCCATATTTCACACCCCCAGAATGCAGCCGTCAGGACAAGTTTCGTCATTTCTCACAAAATCGCCAGAAAAAGTAAGGCGTTTTCTGACGGAGAGTTTATTAAGGAGTGCTTATTGGACTCTGTTGCGCTGATATGCCTGGAAACTTGGAGCTTCAGCTGAAAAACAGAACGGCCGACTTTGACTGTTTTTCGCTGGCTTTGGATGAGAGCTGCAATGTACGTGACACCGCCCAGCTGCTCATCTTGTTACGTGCGATAACTGCTGACTTTCAAATCACGGAGTAGCTGGCAGCCATGCAGTCAATTAAAAGGGACAACCACAGGTAATGACTTGCTCACATAGGTAAATGCGTGTTTGGACATGTTAGGACTGAAATGGGACAAGCTGGCAGGTGTGACAACAGATGGTTGTCCAAATCTGACGGGGAAAAATGTTGGACTTTTAAAGAGGATGCAGCATAAACCTTAAATTAACCCTGTGAGAGAAATTGACATTTTTGCATTGTATTATACATCAGGAAGTGTAGTGTAATACAGTGTTAAAAATAAAACCATCAAAAGCAATCTGCTTTTGTATAAAGTTAAGTTAGGTTAAATGAAAGTATTATTATTATTATTACTTATTATTATTATTATTATTATTATTATTATTATTATTTATCTTACGGTATATAAAAAATAATATTGAACAAAATTTAATTGAAATATTGTCGATGCGGCCCTCCAGCAGTGCTCGGGTTGCTCATGCGGCCCCAGGTAAAAATTAATTGCCCACCCCTGCATTAAAGCCTTCTACAGAAAGCCAAGAGTAATCAACAAGAATTTCAAGTTAGAAATGGTCTCAGTTGACGAGGTGCTTAATAAATTGAGCGCGCTCCACCTAAACAAAGCCACCGGCCTTGACAATATTCCCTCTAGATTCCTCAGGGACTCTGCCACCACCATTGCTCCTATCATCACACACATAATTAACCTCTCAATTAAACAAGGCCAAGTACCAAAAGATTTCAAGATAGCAAGTGTAACTCCAGCACCCCCAGCGACCACAAAAGGGACAAGCGGTAGAAAATGGATGGATGAATGGATGGATGCTTCAGTTCGATCCATCAACACTGCTGCTGCACATTTTTTACTATCTATTGCATTGGTCATTTCTTCTGTCATTTCAATTAAAGCCATGGAAGTTGAAACATTAGTTCTGTATCCATATTGGTTCCAAGCGAGTATTCTATTTTTGTTTGTGAAACTCTCTAATCGGTTATTGAACAGTTTTTCAATGATTTTAGACAATTGTGGAAGTAAAGAAACAGGTCTATAATGTGTAAATTGGTGTTTGTCACCAGCATAGCCACAACTCTAGTTAGCAAGCTGTCCCACTACTCTGGTCGCTTTGGTGTAGAACACATTAAAGCCTACTACAGAAAGCTAGGAGTATTCAACAACGATTTCAAATTTGAAATGGTCTCAGCTGACGAAGTGCTCAAAAAATTTAGTGCGCTCCACCCAAACAAGGCCCCCAGCCTTGACAATATCCCCTCCATATTCCTCAGGGACTCTGCCACCACCATTACCCCAATCATCACACACATAATAAACCTCTCAATTAAACAAGGCCAACTACCAAAATATTTCAAGATAGCAAGAGTAACTGCCCTTTTTAAAAAAGGAAGCAAATTAGAACCTGGTAACTACCGACCTGTTTCTATTCTCAGTTCCATTTCGAAAGTAATGGAAACATTAGTTTATGAACACTTCGATAGATACCTTGCTACTAATAAACTCATGTACAAATTCCAATCCGGCTTCAGAACTAACCACTCCACTGACACATGCCTTCTCTATCTGACCGACTGTGGATTGTAAATAATGTAAATAATTCATTGTATATACTCTGATGATTAACTTGTGTGATGACTGTATTATGATGATAGTATATATTTGTACCATGAATTGATTTACGTGGACCCTGACTTAAACAAGTTGAAAAATGTATTCGGGTGTTACCATTTAGTGGTCAATTGTACGGAATATGTACTGAACTGTGCAATCTACTAATAAAAGTTTCAATCAATCAAAAACCCACCTGTTCCCAATTAGCCTGTTCACCTGTGGGATGTTCCAAATAAGTCTTTGATGACTATTCCTCAACTTTTTCAGTCTTTTTTGCCACTTGTGCAAGCTTTTTTGAAAAATGTTGCAGGCATCAAATTCCAAAGGAGTTAATATTTGCAAAAAATAAAGTATATACATATCTCGTCTTTGCTGTCTATTCAATTGAATATAGGTTGAAAAGGATTTGCAAATCATTGTATTCTGTTTTTATTTACTATTTACACAACATGACAACTTCACTGGTTTTGGGGTTTTGTAGTTTTAAAAAAGATAATACAACTGGAAACGATGCGATAAGTCAGCAGCTAAATTAGGAGACATTTTAAATATGCATATTGTCAGCGACAAGATATAACGTGATATGGATTTTAGGCCGTATGCCGACACCCAGATAGTGGATAAAGTGTAGAAAAGAGTTGATAGGATTCCTAGAAGCGGAATTCGATATTTATATGGCGTTGGTTATGAGGCGATCCAGATGCAGTAATTAAATTGGAGTGTCATATTTCATTTCATTACTGGGCCAAACTCTCATGCAAATAACCCAAAGGACCTTATTCCTTTCTCTGCTGCATTCATGACAGTCAATAGAAGGCAGCCGGCAAGGGAAAGTACAAAATGTCTTCACTATTCATGAGCTTATTGTCAGGAACTTAGACAGAATGTCATTCAGCAGAGGGTGTGTGTGTGTGCGTGTGTGTGTGTGTGTGTGAGTCTCACAAGCTCTGCAGCCGTTTAACACTCCAACTGAGTGCAGGGGAGGGGGGGAACAAATCAATCTCGTTTGAATAATGATCTGAGAAATGAGACGGGGATATCGCCGGAACGCAACAATGTCCCACTCACTCGTCAGTTTGGAAGGAATAACCCGCATCTAGGAGAGACGTGGCACATACACTATAATGCCAAAAGTATTTGGCCACCCATCCAAATGATGAGAATCAGGTGTCCTAATCACTTGGCCACGGCCACAGGTGTATAAAATCAAGCACTTAGGCATGGGGACTGTTTCTACAAACATTGGTGAAAGAATGGGCCGCTCTCAGTGATCTCCAGCGTGGAACTGTCAAAGGATACCACCTGTGCAACAAATCCAGTCGTGACATTTTCTTGCTCCTAAATATTCAAAAGTCAACTTTATTATAAGAAAAGTGAAGAGTTTGGGAACAACAGCAACTCAGCCACCAAGTGGTAGGCCACGTAAACTGACAGAGAGGGGTCAGTGGATGCTGAAGCGCATAGTGCAAAGACTTTCTGCACAGTCAGTTGCTACAGAGCTCCAAACTTCATGTGACCTTCCAATTAGCCTACGTGCAGTACGCAGAGAGCTTCATGGAATGGGGTTCAATGGCCGGGCAGCATACATCACCAAGTCCAATGCAAAGCGTGGGATGCAGTGGTGTAAAGCACCTCGCCACTTGACTCTAGAGCAGCGGAGACGCCTTCTCTGGAGTGAGGAATCACGCTTTTCCATCTGGCAATCTGATGGACGAGTCTGGGTTTGGAGGTTGCCAGGAGAACGCTACATTTCGGACCAGTGAGAAATTTGGTGGAGGAGGAATTATGTTGTGGGGTTGTTTTTCAGGAGTTGTGCTTGGCCTCTTAGTTCCAGTGAAAGGAACTTGTAATCCTCCAGGATACCAAAACATTTGGGACAATTCCATGCTCCCAACCTTGTGGGAACAGTTTGGAGTGGGCCCCTTCCTCTTCCAACATGACTGTGCACCAGTGCACAAAGCTAGGTCTATAAAGACATGGATGACAGAGTCTGGTGTGGATGAACTTGACTGGCCTGCACAGAGTCCTGACCTGAACCCGATAGAACACCTTCGGGATGAATTACAACGGAGACTGAGAGCCAGGCCTTCTCCACCAACATCAGTGTGTGACCTCACCAATGCGCTTTTGGAAGAATGGTGAAAAATTGCTATAAACACACTCCGCAACCTTGTGGACAGCCTTCCCAGAAGAGTTGAAGCTGTATTAGCTGCAAAAGGTGGACCCACATCATATTGAACCCTATGGGTTAGGAATGGGATGGCATTTCAAGTTCATATGTAAATCAAGGCAGGTGGCCAAATACTTTTGGCAATATAGAGTATTTGGAAAGAAACCCAGCTCCTACGCCAAAACAGGATTCACATGTTGAACAACCGCCAGGCTGGGTTAATTACATGACACAGGAAACGGGATGGATACCGTTGGAAGCTTGTAAATCTCTGTGTTTACTGTAAATATTCACTTATTGCTGCACTCTGCCCCGCTCGCAAATGGAAGCTGGTAATGGAACAACAAAACACAGCTGTTCTCCGCATAGCCAATTAAAAGTTTTCCTTCCATATATTCTGCCTTCCAGTGCTTGCTCGCCCTTATCCGTTTTTAAATCTTCAGCGCAATAAAAATGTGACGTTAGAGGAGAGAATTCGGTATTCTCAGTCCATGCGCAGTCAGGGTAAAATGCCTCTGACCCCCAGGGGCAGCGGAAGCCACTGGGAGGCTGCCACGCTGAGGGCAGGGGCCTCTGCCAATGGCATGTGAAGAGCGGCCAATAGGAATAAAAACATTAACAAAGTAGAATAGCGGAAAGAACAACAGCTGGCCTCTGTGTGCTGTGTTCAAGTGCCAGTGTCCGGCGGGAAATAAGATGTAGGTTTGTGAACGTTACTGTTTGTGCTGGAGCGAGCGCCATCGCACACGTGCAGGAGAATTAAAAGGAGGAGTCTCTAAACTTTTTGACTCGGGGGACCGCATTAGGTGAAACAAATCTGGCCGAGCTATCTATTTGGATATATATATATATACTGTATATATTTACACAAACATCTAAATATTTATATATATACCATACCATACCAACTTTATTTATAAAGCCCTTTAAAAACAACCACAGTTGAAAAACAAAGGGCTGTACACCACAAAGAAATAAAGGCAAAGGACAGACTAAAAAATAAAATTTAAAACAGAAGTAAAATACACATTAAAAAAGCAAATACAAAATTACCCTAAGAACAATTTTGTTAGATAAAAAGCAGTTAAAAAAGTTAAAAGTTAAAAACAGTTTAAAGTCTCATGCTGGGTTAAAAGCCAGTGAATAAAAATGGGTTTTAAGAAGGGTCTTAAAAATAGCCAAAGAAGGGGCCTGTCTCACATGAAGTGGAAGATCATTCCAGAGTTTTGGGCCCGCAACAGAGAAGGCTCTGTCCCCCCTGAGCTTACGCTTGGATTTGGGTACCTCCAGGATCAGCTGATCAGCTGACCTGAGGGACCGGGTGGGGGCATAGAGGTGGAGCAGCTCAGAGAGGTAAGGTGGGGCAAGACCATGTAAGGATTTAAAAACAAGTAAGATAATTTTAAAATGGACTCTAAAAGACACAGGCAGCCAGTGGAGGGAGGCTAAAACAGGAGTAATGTGCTCTCTTTTTCTTGTGTTTGTTAAAAGTCGGGCAGCTGCATTTTGGACCAGCTGCAGACGTGAGAGGGAGGACTGACTAATTCCAAAATATAAAGCGTTACAGTAATCCAGCCGAGATGTAATAAAGGCATGGATTACTGTCTCAAACTGTTGCCTAGAAAGCAGGTTTTTAACCTTAGCCAGCTGACGTAAATAAAAAAAGCTGGCTTTCACCACTGTGCCAATCTGACGGTCCAATTTAAAATCACTGTCAATACGAAAACCCAGGTTGGTGATCATGGGCTTAACGTACAAAGCCAAGGGGCCAAAGTCAACAGGGGGAATATATATATATATATATATATATATATATATATATATATATATATATATATATATATATATATATATATATATATATATATATATATATATACTTAAATATGTATGTATATATATATATAATTATATATATATATATATATATATATGTACATATATACAGTATATATACACTATATATATATATATATATATATTATATATATATATATATATATATATATATATATATATATATATATATATATATATATATATATATATATATATATATATATATATATATATATATACATGCATGTATATTTATATATGCATGCATGCATATATATGTATGTATGTATACATATACATGCACATGTACATATAAATATACATATACAGTACGTATATGTACACATATACATATAAAGTATGTATGTAAATGTACATACATATATCTATATATACATACATATTTATGTACATATATACATACATACATATATGTATATATATAAATATATGTGAATTTAGGGATTTCACCATCTGCGGTCCGTAATATCATCAAAGGGTTCAGAGAATCTGGAGAAATCACTGCACGTAAGCAGCTAAGCCCGTGACCTTCGATCCCTCAGGCTGTACTGCATCAACAAGTGACATCAGTGTGTAAAGGATATCACCACATGGGCTCAGTAACACTTCAGAAACCCACTGCCAGTAACTACAGTTGGCCGCTACATCTGTAAGTGCAAGTTAAAACTCTCCTATGCAAGGCGGAAACCGTTTATCAACAACACCCAGAAACGCCGTCGGCTTCGCTGGGCCTGAGCTCATCTAAGATGGACTTATACAAAGTGGAAAAGTGTTCTGTGGTCTGACGAGTCCACATTTCAAATTGTTTTTGGAAACTGTGGACGTCGTGTCCTCCGGACGAAAGAGGAAAAGAACCATCCGGATTGTTAGAGGCGCAAAGTGTAAAAGCCAGCATCTGTGATGGTATGGGGGTGTATTAGTGCCCAAGACATGGGTAACTTACACATCTGTGAAGGCGCCATTAATGCTGAAAGGTACATACAGGTTTTGGAGCAACATATGTTGCTGTCCAAGCAACGTTACCATGGACGCCCCTGCTTATTTCATTAAGACAATGCCAAGCCACGTGTTACATCAACGTGGCTTCATAGTAAAAGAGTGTGGGTACTAGATTGGCCTTCCTGTCTCATACCTGTCTCCCATTGAAAATGTGTGACGCATTATGAAGCCTAAAATACCACAACGGAGACCCCCGGACTGTTGAACAACTTAAGCTGTATTTTAAGTAAGAATGGAAAATAATTCACCTGAGAAGCTTAAAAATGTGTCTCCTCAGTTCCCAAACGTTTACTGAGTGTTGTTAAAAGGAAAGGCCATGTAACACAGTGGTGAACATGCCCTTTCCCAACTACTTTGGCACGTGTTGCAGCCATGAAATTCTAAGTTAATTATTATTTGCAAAAAAAAAAAAAAAAGTTTATGAGTTTGAACATCAAATATCTTGTTTTGAAGTGCATTCAATTGAATATGGGTTGAAAAGGATTTGCAAATTCCGTTTATATTTACATCTAACACAATTTCCCAACTCATATGGAAACAGGGTTTGTATATATATATATACGAACTGACCGTCTGGGCGAGGATGAGGATAAAGGCCGCTAAGTCCAGGAACCTGTCAATCAGGAAGGGTGTGAGAGATGACAGGACAGTCTTCACAGCAGGAGGTGAGAAGATTCCACTTCTGGCAGAGCAGCCCATCCGAAGCCTCGGGAGGGAGTATACAGCAGAGCTCTCGGACAGGCAGATGGGTCCAGAAACAACTAAATAAGGGGCTCCAAGGATCGACGGCAGCCAATTACCTGGGAAGCTGAAGGTTTGGTGGTACCACTTCACACTTTTCAACCACGTGATGTGGCCGCTGAAAGTAGCCGAAATTCCATCTTCTCAGGCCAGCAAGATGGACGGCATCGCCAACGGTTACATCAGGAAGTGGCTGGGCCTCCCTCGCTGTTTCTCGGACACAGGTCTTTTCGGCAAGAACATTCTGCAACTTCCTCTGAAGTCCATCAATCTGTGTTACAGGCAGGAGAAGACTCGCCTTGTACTGGAATTGAGGGAATCAAGAGACGAAGCTGTGAAGAGTGCAGCGGTGACTGGACGAAAGTGGAGGGCCCAGGTGGAAGTGGACCAAGCTGTCTCAAGGCTGAAATACAAGGAGATTCTGGGAAGAGTCCAAGACAGCCGGGCAGGACTGGGCTGGGGGCAACCAGTGTAGTTCTGGTCCAAAGCCATGAGACAGCAGAGGAAGGCCATGGTGGTGGAAGAGGTCTCACAAGTGGTGCAAGACCAGTATCGGATCAAGGCCGTATCCCAGGGAAAACAGGGGGCATGGACTCGCTAGGAGGCTACCATCCAAAGAGTCATAACCTGGGCCGACATCTGGCGAACTCCTCAATAACGGCTCAGTTTCCTCGTGAGGGCAGCGTATGACACCCTGCCATGCCCTCGAAACCTCGCCCAGTGGTTCGGAAGCGAGGGCAAGTGCTCCCTGTGCAGCAAAGACAATGCAGAACTCAAACACATCCTGTCAGGTTGCAACGTCGCGCTGAAGCAGGGGCGCTTCCGGTGGCGACACAATCAGGTGCTGAGGAAGTTGGCAGAGCTGTTGGAGAGATGCAGAGTCGGGGCAAACAACTCCACAGATCCCCATCGACCAAACATCACTTTCATCAAACCAGGAGACGTAGGACAGAAGACAGAGGCGGGACGATCATCACTTCTGCTTACCCCTGGTAAGGGCTGGGAGATGCGCTTTGACCTGGACAAGCAGCTAGTCTTCCCAACTGAGGTAATGCAGACAACGCTAAGACCAGACGTTGTGATGTGGTCCTCAGCTGCTAAGAAAGTCCACATCATTGAACTAACCGTGCCATGGGAGGAGGGAATACCAGTAGCACATGACTTCAAACGGTCAAAGTACAGCGACCTGGCAGAGGACTGCATCCATTCACCCCGTGGAGATCGGATGCAGGGGCTTCGTAGGAGGTTCTGCGACCCGGCTCCTGCGTGCAGCGGAAATGACCGGTTCCAGCCTGAGGAGGGTCATCAAGGAGTTGGCAGAGGAGGCAGAGAAGGCAAGTTTCTGGATGTGGCTAAGAAGGAGGGACAACACTTGGGGCTCAACACCCCATTGAGGTCAGTTGCAGGGAGTGGCGCGGGGAGACGTACCCGCTTAGCCACTTCCCCCCCCACCGCGAGGTGTCCTGGCTTGGGGGCGAAACATCAGTGAACGGTGGCACCAGCTGACGACCCTGCAGCTGACCTCAAAGTGCACTGGAGGAGGTGCGACAGTCAGAGATGCCAAGCAGATAGGTCTTTACTTATATATATATATATATATATATATATATATATATATATATATATATATATATATATATATATATATATATATATACATATATATACATATATATATATATATATATATATATATATATATATATATATATATATATATATATATATATATATATATATATATATACACAAATATATATATACACAAATGTATACATAAATATATATATATATATATATATATATATATATATATATATATATATATATATATATATATATATATATATATATATATATATGTATATATATATATATATATATATATATATATATATACATATATATATATATATATATACACAAATATATATTTACACAAATGTATACATAAATATATATATATATATATACACACACAAATATATATCTGACATCACATGGTAACAAGATAAGACCATCTGGTGAAAAGTTCTGTGGTCAGATGAAACAAAAATGGAGCTGTTTGGCCACAATACCCAGCAATATGTTTGGAGGAGAAAAGGTGAGGCCTTTAATCCCAAGAACACCAATGGAACTGGTGCTTTACAGAGAGTAAATGGGACAATGAAAAAGGAAGATTACCTCCAAATTCTCCAGGACAACCTAAAATCATCAGCCTGGAGGTTGGGTCTTGGGCGCAGTTGGGTGTTCCAACAGGACAATGACCCCAAACACACGCCAAACGTGGTAAAGGAATGACTAAATCAGGCTAGAATGAAGGTTTTAGAATGGCCTTCCCAAAGTCTTGACTTAAACGTGTGGACAATGCTGAAGAAACAAATTCATGTCAGAAAACCAACATATTTAGCTGAACTGCACCAATTTTGTCAAGAGGAGAGGTCAAAAATTAAACCAGAAGCTAGCCAGCAGCTTGTGAATGGCTACCAAAAGCGCCTTATTGCAGTGAAACTTGCCAAGGGACATGTAAGCAAATATTATAATTGCTGCATGTATACTTTTGACCCAGCAGATTTGCTCATATTTCTATTAGACCCATAATAAATTCATAAAAGAACCAAACTTAATGAATAAGAGTTGACAGCAACATTAACAGTAAAGTATATTATAAAAGTATTTTCTACAGTTTGTCCCTCATAATGTAGACAAAATAATAGGTAGATAAATGACACAATATGTTACTGTATACGTCAGCAGACTAATTAGGAGTCTTTGTTTGTTTACTTACTACTAAAAGACAAGTTCTCTAGTATGTTCACTATTTTATTTAAGGACTTAAATAAAGTGACTCAAAGCGCTTTCACTATGTAAAAGCGCTTTGAGTCACTAGAGAAAAGCGCTATATAAATGTAACTCACTTCACTTCACTTCGATTGCAATAAGAGACATATGTTTAGATATTTTTTTTGTTCAAATAAAGCCAATAATGACATTTTTTGTGGTGCCCTTTATTTTGAAAAATATTGAAATACGTTTTGGTACCAGTACCAAGATATTAGTATCGGGACAACACTAATTCCAACACACAGGTACATTTTTTTTATTGTCATTAAAAGAGTCCTTTTTGAGTTGAGCTTCTTTTAAAAAAAAAAACAATGTTTAAAACACATTTCATTAACGCAAACTAATTGTCCAGTTGTGGTTTAAAAAAACAAACTAACAATGATCTGTTTAGTGCAGGGGTGTCAAACTGGTTTTCATTGAGGGCCACATCACAGTTATGGTTGCCCTCAGAGGGCCACATTTAACAATGAGTAATATATGAATGTATATATATACTACATTAACAATACATTTTTTTACACTAGCTGCAAAAAAATATTACAATTTTACTTCAAAAACTGGAAGCTCAGTCACCAGCTCAGTTTTTTTTACAGTATGTAAAAAAAATGGAATAAATGGAATGGAATGGAGAAACAAAATCACTGTTTTTAGCGGTAAAATTCAAGCAACAGAGCTGCCAGTTTTTTTTTGTTTTTTTTTAACCATAAAATCTTGTTGTTTTAATGTGTTTTTGTTAGTTTTTTTATGCTTTAGTGTCTTACTGTATATGGAAAAAAACAATACCAAAGTTAATTTTACCGTAAAAAACTAAGTCGGCGGAATTGTGGCTGTGCCAGCAATCGGAGTGTTGCTGGTTACTGGGGTTCAATTCCCACCTTCTACCTTCCTAGTCACATCCGTTGTGTCCTTGGGCAAGACACTTCACCCTTTGCCTCTGATGGGTGCTGGTTAGCGCCTTGCATGGCAGCTCCTTCCATCAGTGTGTGAATGTGTGTGTGAATGGGTAAATGTGGAAATACTGTCAAAGCGCTTTGGGTACCTTGAAGGTAGAAAAGCGCTATACAAGTATAACCCATTTATCATTATTATTTATAATTTAACCGCAAAATCTATTGTCACTTTTACACTCTACAATTTGATTGATCATTTGTTTTGATAAGTCAAGCAGATATTTGAGTACAGTATTTATCATTATTTTAACAAAAAATATTTTTGGAATACATGATAATATAATATTTTAATAATATTGCATTTTAAAAGATATGCAATTGCACGCAGTACATGATTTTTCATGTCAAAAGGGAAATAACAAATATATTTAGGAAGAAAAGATTAGGCATTTTATTAACGCAAATTATTTCCAGGCTTTCGCAGGCCACGTAAAATAATGTGGTGGGCCTTGAGTTTGACACCTGTGGTCTACGGTACACCTATTAATGATAAAAAATTATACCTGTCTGGGGTTAGTTGCAATGAATGCGATTATTCGCCATTCGATATTTGAATCGTTTGCCAGCCCGACTTCAAACATGATGTGTTTGATGAATAAAAAATAAAAATTGTAAAGCACTCCATCCAAAATGACTAGGAAAGCTTACTAATTACGTGCTTGAAAAGTGAGTTGAATCCCTGCACTACACGCACGTTCAGCCCCAGGCAAGTGTCCAAATCCCCAAATACTCTTCCTGCAACCCACTGTTGCAATACTGTAACAAAAAAATAATCTATAGTGTTATGCACGCTGCTGCAAACAAACCCTAGATGGCACCGAAAACCAAGTAGATTATTCCCTCTTCCCCAGTGTGTGTGTGTGTGTGTGTGCGGGAGTGTGTGTGCACGCACCCTTTTGCAGATTCAATTATTCATCATTTCCAGTGCAAATATGGTTTAGACTTTCAACGTTGTCTTTCTCCTTCGCCTGCGTGTTGTTTATTATGCCACCACTGGCAATGTTTGGGTGGATGAGAAGGCCGGCTGGCAATATGTCACTGCGTGGGTGGGGTAATTACCTCTTGATAAAAAAGCACAAGGATGCTGTGGCGGTATAGACGGTATGTCTCGGCAGTGTTAGTCGGGGTGTGCAGACAGGATTGTCTTACCTGCAAGTGACATGAATCTCAAAGATTGCATCCTGGCTGCCTGGAATACATGTATATCAATATATTCATGGTGTTACATGAGCCACTTGCCCAGGGTATACCCCACCTTCCGCCCATGTGCAGCTGAGATAGGCTCCAGCACCCCTCGCGACCCCAAAAGGGACAAGCGGTAGAAAATGGATGGATGGATATACATGTATATCAATATATTCATGGTGTTACATATACATCCATCCATCCATCCATCTTCTTCCGCTTTTCCGAGGTCGGGTCGCGGAGGCAGCAGCCTAAGCAGGGAAGCCCAGACTTCCCTCTCCCCAGCCACTTTGTCCAGCTCTTCCCAAGGGATCCCGAGGCGTTCCCAGGCCAGCGGAGACATAGTCTTCCCAACGTGTCCTGGATCTTCCCAGTGGACGGACGTGCCCTAAACACCTCCCTAGGGAGGCGTTTGGGTGGCATCCTGACCAGATGCCGGAACCACCTCATCTGGTTCCTCTCGATGTGGAAGAACAGCGACTTTACTTTGAGCTCCTCCCGGATGGCAGAGCTTCTCACCCTATCTCTAAGGAAGAGCCTCGCCACCCGGCGGATGAAACTCATTTCGGCCGCTTGTACCCGTGATCTTGTCCTTTCGGTCATAACCCAAAGCTCATGACCATAGGTGAGGATGGGAACGTAGATCGACCGGTAAATTGAGAGCTTTGCCTTCCGGCTCAGCTCCTTCTTCACCACAACGGATCGATACAGCGTCCGTATTACTGAAGACGCCGCACCGATCCGCCTGTCGATCTCACGATCCACTCTTCCCTCACTTGTGAACAAGACTCCGAGGTACTTGAACTCCTCCACTTGGGGCAGGGTGTCCTCCCCAACCCGGAGATGGCACTCCACCCTTTTCCGGGCGAGAACCATGGACTCGGACTTCAAGGTGCTGATTCTCATCCCAGTCGCTTCACAATCGGCTGCGAACCAATCCAGTGAGAGCTGAAGATCCTGGCCAGATGAAGCCATCAGGACCACATCATCTGCAAAAAGCAGAGACCTAATTCTGCAGCCACCAAACCGGATCCCCTCAACGCCCTGACTGCGCATAGAAATTCTGTCCATAAAAGTTATGAACAGAATCGGTGACAAAGGGCAGCCTTGGCGGAGTCCAACCCTCACTCCGACTTACTGCCGGCAATGCAGACCAAGCTCTGACACTGATCGTACAGGGAGCGGACCGCCACAATCAGACAGTCCGATACCCCATACTCTCTGGGCACTCCCCACAGGACTTCCCGAGGGACACGGTGGAATGCATTCTCCAAGTCCACAAAGCACATGTAGACTGGTTGGGCAAACTCCCATGCACCCTCAAGGACCCTGCCGAGAGTATAGAGCTGGTCCACAGTTCCACGACCAGGACAAAAACCACACTGTTCCTCCGGAATCCGAGGTTCGACTATCCGGCGTAGCCTCCTCTCCAGTACACCTGAATAGACCTTACCGGGAAGGCTGAGGAGTGTGATCCCACGATAGTTGGAACACACCCTCCGGTTCCTCTTCTTAAAGAGAGGAACCACCACCCTGGTCTGCCAATCCAGAGGTACCGCTCCCGATGTCCACGCGATGCTGCAGAGTTTTGTCAACCAAGACAGCCCCACAGCATCCAGAGCCTTAAGGAACTCCGGGCGGGTCTCATCCATCCCTGGGGCCTTGCCACCGAGGAGTTTTTTAACTACCTCAGCAACCGCAACCTCAGCCCCAGAAATAGGAGAGCCCACCTCACATTTCCCCAGGAACTGCTTCCTCATAGGAAAACATGTAGGTGGGATTAAGGAGGTCTTCGAAATATTCTCTCCACCGATCCACAACATCCACAGTCGAGGTCAGCAGAACACCATCCTCACCATACACAGTGTTGACAGTGCACTGCTTCCCCTTCCTGAGGCGGCGGATGGTGGTCCAGAATCGCTTCGAAGCTGTCCGGAAGTCGTTTTCCATGGCTTCTCCAAACTCCTCCCATGTCCGAATTTTTGCCTCCGCGACTGCTGAAGCCGCACACCGCTTGGCCCGTCCGTACCTGTCCGCTGCCTTCGGAGTCCTATGAGTCAAAATAAGCCGATAGGTCTCTTCCTTCAGCTTGACGCCATCCCTCACCGCTGGTGTCCACTAGCGGGTTCTAGGATTACCGCCACAACAGGCACCAACTACCTTGCGGCCACAGCTCCAATCATCCGCCTCGACAATAGAGGTGAGGAACATGGTCCACTCAGACTCAATGTCCAGCACCTCCCTCGTGACATGTTCAAAGTTCTTCCGGAGGTGGGAATTGAAACGCTCTCTGACAGGACACTCTGCTAGACATTCCCAGCAGACCCTCACAATGCATTTGAGCCTGCCAGGTCTGTCCGGCATCCTCCCCCACCATCGCAGCCAACTCACCACCAAGTGGTGATCGGTAGAAAGCTCCGCCCCTCTCTTCACCTAAGTGTCCAAAACATGAGGCCGCAAATCCGATGACACAACTACAAAGTCGATCATGGAACTGCGGCCTAGGGTGTCCTGGTGCCAAGTGCACATATGGACACCTTTATGTTTGAACATGGTGTTTGTTATAGACAATCTGTGACGAGTAAAAAAGTCCAATAACAAAACACCAGTCGGGTTCAGATCCGGGCGGGCTTTCTTCCCGATCACGCCTCTCCAGGTTTCACTGTCGTTGCCAACATGAGCATTGAAGTCCCCCAGTAGGACAAGGGAATCACCCGGGGGAGCACTTTCCAGTACTCCCTCGAGTGTATCCAAAAAAGTGGGTACTCTGAACTGCTGTTTGGTGCGTAAGCGCAAACAACAGTCAGGACCAGTCCCCCCACCCGAAGGCGGAGGGAAGCTACCCTCTCGTCCACCGGGTTGAACTCCAACGTGCAGGCTTTGAGCCAGGGGGCAACAATAATTACTACCCCAGCCCGTCGCCTCTCACTGCGTGCAACGCCAGTGTGGAAGAGAGTCCAGCCCCTCTCGAGAAAACTGGTTCCAGAGCCCTTGCTGTGCGTCGAGGTGAGTCCGACTATATCCAGCCAAAAACTTCTCCACCTCGCGCACTAGCTCAGGCTCCTTCCCCCCAGCGAGGTGACATTCCACGTCCCAAGAGCTAGCTTATGTAGCCGAGGATCGGACCGCCACGTGCCCTGCCTTGGGCTGCCGCCCAGCTCACATTGCACCCGACCACTATGGCCCCTGCTATGGGTGGTGAGCCCATTGGAGGGGGGACCCACTTTGCCTCTTCGGGCTGTGCCCGGCCGGGCCCCGTGGGGACAGGCCCGGCCACCAGGCGCTCGCCATCGTGCCCCAACTCCGGGCCTGGCTCCAGATGGGGGCCCCGGTGACCCGCGTCCAAGCAAGGGAAATCTGAGTCTCGGTTCTTGTATTTCTATAGAAGTCTTCAAGCTGCTCTTTGTCTGATCCCTCACCTAGGACCTGTTTGTCTTGGGAGACCCTACCAGGGGGCATGGAAGCCAACGGACAACATAGCTCCTAGGATCATTGGGTCACGCAAACTCCTCTACCCCGGTAAGGTGGCAGCTCAGACTGGAGTGTTACATATACATGTATATCAATATATATTATAAATGTAACACCATGAATATATTGATTTACATATATATGTATATCAATATATTCAAGGTGTTACATATACATGTATATCAATATATTCATGGTGTTACATTTACTAGTATATTAATATATTCATGGTGTTACATAAACATGTATATTAATATATTAATTGTGTTAAATATACGTGTATATCAATATATTCAGGGTGTTACATATACATGAATATCAATATATTCATGGTGTTACATATACATGTATATCAATATATTAATTGTGTTACATATGCATGTATATCAATATATTCATGGTGTTACATATACATGTTTATCAATATATTCATGGTGTTATATATAGATGTATATCAATGTATTCATGGTGTTACATTTACATGTATATCAATATATCCATGGTGTCACATTTACATGTATATCAATATATTCATAGTGTTACATATACATGTATATTAATATATTCATGGTGGTACATATACATGTATATCAATATATTCATGGTGTTACATATACATGTATATTAATATATTCATGGTGTTACATATACATGTATATCAATATATTCATGGTGTTACATATACATGCCTATCAATATATTTATGGTGTTACATATATATGCATATCAATATAATCATGGTGTTACCTATACATGTATATCAATATATTCATGGTGTTACATATACATGTATATCAATCAATCAATCAATCAATCAATGTTTATCTATATAGCCCTAAATCACAAGTGTCTCAAAGGGCTGCACAAGCCACAACGACATCCGCGGTACAGAGCCCACATAAGGGCAAGGAAAACTCACCCCAGTGGGACGTCGATGTGAACGACTATGAGAAACTTTGGAGAGGACCGCATATGTGGTAACACCCCCCCCCACCCCCCCACCCCCCTCCCTCTAGGGGAGACAAAAAGCAATGGATGTCGCGTGGGTCTGACATAATATTGTGAAAGTCCAGTCCATAGTGTATCTAGCACAATAGTGAGAGTCCAGTCCATAGTGGGGCCAGCAGGAAACCATCCCGAGCGGAGACGGGTCAGCAGCGCAGAGATGTCCCTAACCGATGCCCAGGCGAGCGGTCCACCCCGGGTCCCAACTCTGTACAGTCAGCACTTCATCCATGGCCATATCAATATATTCATGGTGTTACATATAGATGTATATAAATATATTCATGGTGTTAAATATACATGTATATCAATATATTCATGGTGTTACATCTACATATATTTCAATATATTCATGGTGTTACATCTACATGTATTTCAATATATTCATGGTTTTACAAATACATTATCAATATATTCATGGTGTTGCATATACATGTATATCAATATATTCTTGGTGTTACATCTACATGAATATCAATATATTCATGGTGTAACATATGCATGTATATCAATATATTCATAATGTTACATATACATGCATATCAATATATTCATGGTGTTACATTTACATGTATATCAATATATTCATGGTGTTACATCTACATGTATATCGATATATTCATGGTGTTACATCTACATGTATATTGATATATTCATGGTTTTACATATACATGAATACTGTTTAAAACAAATCTATAATGTTATGCACGCTGCTGCCAACAAACCCTAGATGGCACCGAAAACCAAGTAGATTATTCGATATATTCATGGTGTTACATATACATGTATATCAATTTATTCATGTTGTTACATATACATGTATATCGATATATTCATGGTGTTACATATACATGTATATCGATATATCCATGGTGTTACATATACATATACATGAATACTGTAAAAAAAATACATAATGTTATGCACTCTGCTGCAAACAAACCCTAGATGGCACCAAAAACCAAGTAGATCATTCGATATATTCAATGTTTATTTATTTTTTTAAATTATTTTTTTCATGGTGTTACATACACATGTATATCAATATATTCATGGTGTACATATACATGTATATCAATATATTCATGGTGTTACATATGCATGCATATCAATATCTTCATGGTGTTACATATACATGTATATCAATATATTCATGGTGTTACATACAGTATACATGTATATCAATATATTCATGGTGTTACATATACATGTATATCAATATATGCATGGTGTTACATCTACATGTATATTAATATATTCATGGTGTTACATCTACATGTATATCAATATATTCATGGTGTCACATCTACATGTATATTAATATATTCATGGTGTTACTAGGGATGTGCGTATCGATCCTGTGGTATCGATATATCGATACTCACACGCTACTCATTTGGCATCACTTTTCTGAAAAAAGTATCGATATAAACCAAAAACGGCGTGTGGGGGGTGCAAGCATCACTTTCAGATGTTTTTGATTACTTACTTAACTTACTATGTGCTAGGACACCCCTGTACCTGGCAGAGTATAGAGCTGGCCCAGTCACGTCACAGGAGACAGCGAATGAGCGTCGTCAACGTGCAACACACACACAGCCAGCCGACAGCGTTGTTACTTTTGCTGAACAGCAATCTGAGACTTTAGTAAAGTGTGACGTGTGACGACATATCTCGAGTAGACTAAAGGTGTGATGGTGTCAGACATTTTTGTAGATAATTTTTCCAAGTTCATTTTCTCAGGGAACTGTCTTTCGTATGCAGGTTTATAGGACAAGGAAATCCTAGTTTATTGTGATAAGGAAATTATTGACTTTGCTTCAGAGAAGTGTTATAAGTTTACTTCCACAAAGAGGTTTGAAACATAACATTGTTATGAATAAATGTTTTTTTTAAGCTTTTTCTACCAAGACTTTTTTTTTGAGAAATAAGAAAAGTGAAAATGTGTATATTTTTGTTTGTATTTAATTTATTTTTCATATTTATGTTATTTATTTTAATTGTACTTTTATTATATATTGACCATAATGAATGTGGTATAAATGGTCTGTATTTGTCTTGTGATTTGTCTTAAATAATAACAATAGTAATAATATTTTTGACTGACAAAAATTGGCAATAAGAAATTAATGGTATCGGTATCGGTATCGGTATCGATGAAAATGCAAGAAAAAGTATTGTATCGTATCGAATCCTAAAAGTGTGGTATCGCCCATCCCTAGGTGTTACATATACATGTAAATCAATATATTCATGGCGTTACATATACATGTATATCGATATATTCATGGTGTTACATATACATATACATGAATACTGTAAAAAAAAAATGTACGTACGTATGTACGCTGCTGCAAACAAACCCTAGATGGCACCGAAAACCAAGTAGATTATTCGATATATTCATGGTGTTACATCCACATTAGGGCTGCGAATCTTTGGGTGTCCCACGATTCGATTCAATATCGATTCTTGGGGTCACGATTCGATTATAAATCGTTTTTTTTCTGATTCAACGCGATTCTCGATTAAAAAACAATATTTTTCCGATTCAAAACGATTCCCTTTTCATTCAATACAGGGATTTCAGCAGGATCTACCCCAGTCTGCTGACATGCAAGCAGAGTAGTAGATTTTTGTAAAAAAAAAAACTTTTATAATTGTAAAGGACAATGTTTTATCAACTGATTGCAATAATGTAAATTTGTTTCAAGTATTAAATGAACCAAAAATATGACTTATTTTAGCTTTGTGAAAATATTGGACACAGTGTGTTGTCAAGCTTATGAGATGTGATGCAAGTGTAAGCCACTGTCACACTTTTGTTCATTTAAAACATTTTTTTTTTTTTATAAATGTCTAATGATAATGTCAATGAGGGATCTTTAATCACTGCTATGTTGAAATTGTAACTAATATTGATACTGTTGTTGATAATATTCATTTTTGTTTCACTACTTTTGGATTGTTCTGTGTCGTGTTTGTGTCACCTCTCAATTGGTCTGTTTATTGCTGTTCTGAGTGTTGCTGGGTCGGGTTTGATTTTGGAATTGGATTGCATTGTTATGAATATTAAGTGGCAAGATATGTGAACAAACATCAGTGTACTTGAACAGGCCATGCTTCCCAGTGTAGAGAGTACAATTGTTAAATACCAACTACGATGGACAGGGCATGTCGTACAGATGAATGACGACAGACTGCCAAAACAGATGTTGTACTGTCAGCTAAATGAAGGGAAAATAAATTTTGGTGGGCAGAGAAAACGCTACAAGGATTGCTTAAAGAAGACTTTGAAACAATGTGAAATACATCCTACATACTGGGAAGACGTAGCAAAAGACAGAATAACATGGAGAACTGCAGTCAGTGAAGGAGTGACAAAGTATGAGGAGAAAAGAACATCTATGATACTTGAAAAAAGGAGGAGGAGACTGGAAAGAAGAGTCATGCCAAAATGTATATTACCACCTGGTCTGATCTGTCCCATATGCGGCAGAAACTTCAAAGCTCGTAATGGCTTGTACAGTCACTACAGAGCACATCATTCTTAGGGACGATGGACCCCTATCTTCTAACAGATGAGGAGCCAGCAAGCAAGCATTGTTATGGTATTGCTGTGTATTTTTTGTTGGATTAAATTATAAAAATTAAAAAAAATAACAAAAAAAAAATAACAAAAATAAAAATAAAATGAAAAAATAAAAATAGATTTTTGAAAAATGAGAATCAATCAATCAATCAATCAATCAATCAATCAATCAATCAATCAATCAATCAATCAATCAATCAATCAATCAATCAATCAATGTTTATATATATAGCCCTAAATCACATGTGTCTCAAAGGGCTGAACAAGCCACAACGACATCCTCGGTACAGAGCCCACATACGAGCAAGGAAAAACTCACCCCAGTGGGACGTCGATGTGAATGACTATGAGAAACCTTGGAGAGGACCGCATATGCGGGTAACCCCCCCCCCCCCCTCTAGGGGAGACCGAAAGCAATGGATGTCGAGTGGGTCTGACATAATATTGTCAAAGTCCAGTCCACAGTGGATCCAACACATCAGCGAGAGTCCAGTCCATAGTGGGGCCAGCAGGAAACCGTCCCGAGCGGAGACGGGTCCGCAGCGCAGAGATGTCCCCAACCGATGCACAGGCTAGTGGTCCACCCGGGGTCCCGACTCTAGACAGCCAGCACTTCATCCATGGCCACCGGACCTGTGCAACTCCCCCTCCCCAAGGGAGAGGGGAGCAGAGGAGAGAAGAAAAGAAACGGCAGATCAATTGGTCTAAAAAAGGGGGTCTATTTAAAGGCTAGAGTATACAAATGAGTTTTAAGATGGGACTTAAATGCTTCTACTGAGGTAGCATCTCTAACTGTTACCGGGAGGGCATTCCAGAGTACTGGAGCCCGAATAGAAAACGCTCTATAGCCCGCAGACTTTTTTTGGGCCCTGGGAATCACTAATAAGCCGGAGTTCTTTGAACACAGATTTCTTGCCGGGACATATGGTACAACACAATCGGCAAGATATGACGGAGCTAGACCGTGTAGTATTTTATACGTAAGTAGTAAAACTTTAAAGTCACATCTTAAGTGCACAGGAAGCCAGTGCAGGTGAGCCAGTATAGGCGTAATATGATCAAACTTTCTTGTTTTCGTCAAAAGTCTAGCAGCCGCATTTTGTACCAACTGTAATCTTTTAATGTTAGACATAGGGAGACCCGAAAATAATACGTTACTGAATCGCACAATGTGAGAATCGCGATTTCAATTCGAATCAATTTTTCCCCATACCCCTAATCCACCTGTATATCAATATATTCATGGTGTTACATATACATGCATACGTTTCACAGAAGTGACAATAACAAGGGAGGTGTGCTTCACAAAGTACAGTGAATCCAGGAAGTAGTCACCTTCTACACATTTTATCTTACAGCTTTATTCCAAAATTGTTCTCAAAAAGTCCTCACAGTTGTACACACTATACTTTACTAGGGTTGTCCCCGTACCAAAAGGTATTTAGATACTTTTCTAAATAAAGGGGACCACAAAAAAATTTAATTATTGTCTTTATTTGAACAAAAAATCTTAGGGTACATTAAACATGTTTATTATTGCAATTTAGTCCTTAAATAAAATAGTGAACATACTAGACAACTTGTATTTTAGTAGTAAGTAAACAAACAAATACTCCTAATTAGTCTGCTGACATATGCAGTAACATATTGTGTCATTTATCTACCTATTATTTTGTCTATATTATGATGGACGAACTGTAAAAATTGATTATTAATCTACTTGTTCATTTACTGTTAATATCTGCTTATTTTCTGTTTTAACATGTTCTATCTGCACTTCTGTTAAAATGTAATAAACACTTATTCTTCTCTTCTTTGATACTTTACATTAGTTTTGGATGATACCACACATTTAGGTATCAATCCGACACCAAGCAGTTACACGATCATAGATTGGTCATATTCAAAATCCTCATATGTACCAAATATGATTAATTAAAATCACGGTACTATACTTGTACCGGTATACCGTACATCCCTTCACTGTAACCCAAAATAATGTGAAAACGTTTTCCATACTTTTTTTTTTGTGTGCAAATGTATTAAAAAGAAATAAACACATCCAGCGTCACAATAAAAGTGCTACGCATCACATACTATCAAAAAACAATTCTTACACTACGATCAACCTTTGTCAAAGATGTTCTGTAATATAATCTGTGATATTTCTACCTAAATAAATCATGACAATGAGAATGCCTTTTTATTGTCACTATACACAGGTACAATGAGATTAAAAGCAACTCCAGTAGAAATAAAATAATAGTGCAAGAGGAGGTAAAGTGCACAGTCCAGTCCTGAGAACAAATGTTCTCAATGTGTGGTTTAAATATTAAATATTATACATATATACAGAAGCATTGAGACTGTGGGTGGAAAGTAAAAATTGCACACAGAGAGGTGCTAAACTATACAATCTGTGCCTATGAGAGTTCAACTAGAACAACTTGAACAACTAGAAGTTTGGGTATTTGTTGACACAAATAGAGGAATAAAGGAAACAACTGAAGTTGTGCTGCTGGGGAACAGTGATCCTCTGCTGGACTTGGACTTTCTTTTTTTTTTTTTTTTTTTGCCCTGTCCAGCTTCTCAGGCAAATCATATAGTTCAGGGGTGCCCATTACGTCGATCGCGATCTACCGGTCGATCGCGATCGACCGGTCGATCGCGATCTACCGGTCGATCGCGCAGTGTGTGTCAGTCGATCGCCAGCCAGGCATTGAAAAAATAGACCTAAAAATTTGCGATCATAAATCTTCCCTATGACGTTACTTGATTGACATTCCAGGCACTTGAGGATCTTGTGAGATGACGCTGGCTGCAGCCAGCTCAGTGTGAAGGAAAAAAAGACCGTCAGGAAGGCGAGAAACTGTTTTTATTCCAACCGTGCCGTCAAAAGCCTAGAGACTGACCGCACAGTTCCTGTCTTCACAATAAAAGTGCTGCTCGATGCTGCCTGCACTAACAAAGTAAGAGTCTCCGAAAGCTAGCGCTAACAAGCTAGAAAGCCACAGAGTTTGCCGTCGATCTATTTCTTGTAAAGTGTAAAAAAACGAGTATGGAAGCTGGACAAACAGGATGCCAAAACCAACCACTTCAATGTGGTATTGGACAGAAAGGAGGACTTTTTTTTCTCCTCTATGATGTAAAATCGAAAATGTGGAAGTTGTCAGCATTACTGTGAATCTTGTCTGATTACAATCCATGCAAATCATCAGAATCAGGTAATACACCAACTTATATTCTTGTGCCATCTTTCATGAAGACAAGAATATCTTCATGAAAGATGGCAATCTATATGTTAAACATGCATGTATTTTGTACACCTTTTACATGTGAACAAAAACGGCAAAAAAATTAAAAAATTATATTTATGTATATATAAATATGTATGAAGTAGATCACCTCGACTTGGTCATTTAAAAAGTAGCTCGCCAGCTGAAAAAGTGTGGGCACCCCTGATATAGTTGATGTAGATATCCATATCGACTGTTCAGATTTACTTTACAAAAGAGAAGTGTAGGATACTTCTCTTGTTGCCTTATTTGTAGTTGACTTTATTAAATGTATTTATATTATCATTTGGTGCAGCCGGGCCGGAGCAGGAGGGGATAGAAAGAGAAAAAAAGGAAGACAGAGGGGGAAATTGTGGGGACAAGAGGGGGATTAGACAGAGAGACAAAAACAACAACAGCAAACACAACAACAACAACAGAGCAACATCAGCAAATACGATATGTACAAATATGATGGTAAGAGTGATAGCAAATAAGCAGTTAGCGAAAATAAAAAAATAATACAGAAATGACAGTGAGCATTATTACACTACAAATGGAGCAATACAAATACCAATAGAAATAGCGCTATTGATAATGAACAATACCAATGTTTTACCTCTATTATCAACAATACAGTTGTTCAAATGCAACAATACATATACGTAATGATAACTAGAGATACAAAAGAATGCAGAAAAATGGAGGGGAAGAAAGAGAAGCAACCTATATTTACCTTGAAGAATGTTATAGTAACAATAGGTTCAGCTTTGTCAGTGTGCCATGTGTTACCCAGTTTACCCTAGGGCCATAATGTTAATATATGTTTGATGAAACTTGATTATGTGCATGAGTGTGTGTATGTATATGTACTTGTATATGTACAGTATGTGTATATGTATGTTTATACAGTGAATGTACATGTACAGTATGTGTATATGTATGTTTGTACAGTGAATGTGCGTGTGGATGCACGAACTTTGAGTATGTAGATATGTACTGTATTTGTGTATGTATGTGGGAGCGTAGGTATCTATGTATGTATGCATGCATGAATAACGGTGTGTATGTGAGTATATGTGTATTTGTATGTACAATATATTTGACTCCCGGTGTGTGTGGGAGCCAGAGTACGGCCCCAGCCACCCAGAGAGCCCAACCCACAAACAGCAGGTGTGGTGCCCAGGGAACCGGGGACCACCGGCCCCACGCAGCCAGGCCGGCCAGTGACAGGAACTCCAGAGCTAGCCCACCCCCCACCCCCGGAGAGCACGGCGCGGCCCTACCCCGGCCACCCCACCCAAACCGACTGCAGCAGTACCGCCCAGCACGGGGCCACGGGAACCACCCACCCCACCCGCAGGGACCCCAACGATGGAGATGGAACAACCAGCAACCACCCTGTTGAGTTCCCCCCCTTAGGGAGGGGGAAAAAATTAAAAAACAACATTAATAAAATAAAATAAAAAAAATAAAACAAAACATCAATAAATAATAATAATAATAATAACAATAATTATATATTTAAAAAAATAAAACAATAATAATAATAATTTTAAAGAAGATCACAGACATGCTGACACACAAGTTCACTACCCCAGCAGCTGGCCGACTCGCAGCACCTCGGAATACCTTGCAGCATCAAGCTACCACAATAGATGCGGGGACTAGACCCAGCAGGCCCCAACCAAGACGGGCACCCGGAAGGGATGGACGGTGGGACCCAGGAGCTCCAGACACGCAGTCCGGATGCAGTAGCCTGAGCCGCCAACCCCCTCCGGACAAGCAGGCCCAGAGCGCACCCCCAGAAATATACATACATACACTACCGTTCAAAAGTTTGGGGTCTCCCAAACAATTTTGTGGAATAGCCTTCATTTCTAAGAACAAGAATAGACTGTCGAGTTTCAGATGAAAGTTCTCTTTTTCTGGCCATTTTGAGCGTTTAATTGACCCCACAAATGTGATGCTCCAGAAACTCAATCTGCTCAAAGGAAGGTCAGTTTTGTAGCTTCTGTAACGAGCTAAACTGTTTTCAGATGTGTGAACATGATTGCACAAGAGTTTTCTAATCATCAATTAGCCTTCTGAGCCAATGAGCAAACACATTGTACCATTAGAACACTGGAGTGGTAGTTGTTGGAAATGGGCCTCTATACACCTATGTAGATATTGCACCAAAAACCAGACATTTGCAGCTAGAATAGTCATTTACCACATTAGCAATGTATAGAGTGTATTTCTTTAAAGTTAAGACTAGTTTAAAGTTATCTTCATTGAAAAGTACAGTGCTTTTCCTTAAAAAATAAGGACATTTCAATGTGACCCCAAACTTTTGAACGGTAGTGTACATATATACATATATATACATACACATGTATATACATATTGTATAAACATACACACATATACACACAATACACACATATATACACATGTATGTATGTATGTGTGTATATATATATATATATATATATATATATATATATATATATATATATATATATATATATATATATATATATATATATATGAATCTATATATCTATATATATATATATATATATATATATATATATATATATATATATATATATATATATATATATATATATATATATATACACACATACATACACATACACACATATATACATATATATACACACATATGCACATATACATATACACATACACATCTATAAACACACACATACCCATGCTCATACATGCACACACACACACACACACATGCATACACATACATACACACACTTACATACCTACATCCATCCATCCACACACACACACACACACACACTCATATATACACAACAACAAATCCATACACAGGCCGGCGGGACAGCGATCAAGTACCGGCACCCACTGCCCACTGAGAACCAGCCGATCTCTTCCCCCAAGCCCCACAGGTCCGGCCGCGCACCCCCGTCACCCAGGGACAACCCCCGACACGCCCGCCTCAGACGACAGCTTGACACCGGGCGCGAAGGGGGGCGCGGCAGGGCGCAAGGGCACCCCAGTCCCACACCCGACAAGCCAACCAACACGACAATAAACGAGCATGAAGTTGGCAAGTTTGTCAGCCCCGACAACCACCACGTGCGCGCGCTGCCACCAGCCACAACATCAGCCACCCCCCTGCACCAGACCTAGCAGCCCCGGGCGCCCACACCACAAACAAACGGCAGTAAAAACAGCAGCTGCAATACCCCCAGACAGCCAGCACCACTCGATCAAATCAAAGCGATCGAAAACATCTGCGACTGGCAACCACACGCCAACAGGATCACGGAGACCAGCCCGCGCCAGCCCGCCACTCAGCCCAAACGCTAACACGCAAACAAGAGACATTAACACCTCCCCCACCAAAAGACCCCACCACCCCAACCCAAACCCGCACAAACACACCACAGCCCAAACAACCGAGACACTGCATCTAGACCAGACGTGGGGGCCACGCCGCCACCGCATCAAGTCACCAACCAAGACCCCACAGCGCAAGGTCGGGCCACACGGGCACTTGGACTTTCTTAAGAACTCTGTACGTCCCACAGCCACCAGCCTTGGAGTCATTATAGACCATGGCTTTAAATTTGACAAAAAAATCAACGTCTTTGTTAAATCAAGTTTTTATCACCTTTGGCGTTTACCAGAGATTACATAATTGTTATCTTTTCAACAATTTGAAGAGGTCATGCAGGCTTTTATCTCATCAGGTCTGGACTCCTGTAACGCACTTGACACTGAAATAAGTCCAAATGCAAGGTCACACTTACAGTTAGTCCAGAACTCTGCAGCACTCTGCAAACAACGAGAGGACATCGCCTCGATTCTTGCTTCTCTGCATTGGCTTCCAGTTCCTTTTAGAATTGATTTAAAAATGTTATTTTTCAAAGCTTTGAATGGACCGGCTCCAAACTACATCACGGACCTCATCCAAATGTATGCTCCAGCTGGCGCCTTGAGGTCCGAGGGCCGGTTCCAACTAAAACAAGGCCTAAAACTAGAGGAGACAGGGTCTTCTCTGTTGTTGGCCCTAAACTATGAAATGTTCTGGCCCCTCATGTCAGAATGTTGAATGTTTTAAGTCTTGTCTTAAAACACACTTTTATTCTCTAGCTTTTAATTCAACGTCTTGTGGTCCTCTGTTTTTTATTGTTATTCTATTATATTGATTTTGTTTTATTGTATTTTAGTGATGCATTTTATTATTTTATTCTATTATTTGTTTTAATTGTTTTATTCTATTATATTGATGTTTTTATTGTTTTATTATATTGATTTGTTTTTAGTGTTTTATTATATGTATTTGTTTGTATTGTTTTATTCTAATATTTGTTGTTATTGTTTTATTATATTGATTTGTTTTATTGTTTTATTATATTGATTTGTTTTTATTGTTTTATTCTATTATTTGTTTGTATTGTTTTATTCTATTATTATTTGTTTTGTATTGTTTTATTCTATAATATTGATTTGTGTTTATATTTTAATTATATTTTACTGATGCATTTTATAATTGTATTATATTATTATTATATGTTTGTTTATTAATTCATTTTAAATGCTTGTAATTTGATTACTTTTATTGTTTCTTTTTTATGTGCAGCACTCTGGAGACAGTTTTGTTGTTAATAGTGCGATATAAATAAAGGGGATTGGATAATTGATGTACAACACTTTGGTTAAAGAACTAATGGGACCCATAACCTCCCTGCTTGGCACTCAGCAACAAAGGGTTGGAGTTGGGGGTTAAATCACCAAAATGATTCCCGGGCGTGGCGCCGCTGCTGCCCACTGCTCCCCAAGGGGATGGGACAAATGCAGAGGACAAATTTCACCACATCTAGTGTGTGTGTGACAATCATTGGTACTTTAATCTTTAAAATGTAAACCTATTGCTATTAATGTTCTTTATGTGTACGATTAAGTGGGGGTTGGTAACATGCTTTATCAGTATCATGCTTCAAACCCCACTTCGATAAACTGTGCACTCAAAAACGTTCTTATTAATCTTGACTTCATTTTGTTTCGAAAAAAAAATCAGCACAAATTGTTTCAACTATTTTTGTTTTGTAAGTTAAAGGTTTTTTGTATGTATTGTGCTCCAGAGTTGATTTTGCTGAGCAATATGAATGTATTATTATTTATTGAGTTTAAGTTTAAGTTAAAGTTAAAGTACCAATGATTGTCACACACACACTAGGTGTGGCGAAATTATTCTCTGCATTTGACCCATCACCCTTTAGGTTGTGAGTTCAAACCCCGGCCGAGTCATACCAAAAGACTATAAAAATGGGACCCATTACCTCCCTGCTTGACACTCAGCATCACGGGTTGGAATTGGGGGTAAATGAGGATTGTTTTTATTTCAGGCACATTGAAGTGTTTTCTGTTACAGACTGAAACAAAATGTTGATGAAGTTACTTTTTGTTGGACATTGATCTTCTTTCTTTATTTTTGTATTTAAAGCTTACAATATTATGCAGAGGTGTACTTATGACAATTTTATAGACAACTGATACTATCTATAGTCGCGGTGGGGCGCAAAATATTTTCTTCTTTGTACCCATTTAAAATATGTGAATGGGTACTGACCCGTACGGCACTTCAGGGGGTCATCATCATTTCTACCAATGACGATTAAGATCTGAATTTGTCGAGCCAAATGATTAATCTTTTGTGTGGTTTAAAATTTTGTGATGAGCCTGTTGATCAGAGTTTGGCTCCATGCCACGCCCACATCCTATGACGTAGCCAAATTTCCTTTACTATTTCTCATCGGCCATCTGGCTTGTAGCTTTCGTTTCAACTGCGGGTCATTTGGTCAAAGTCCCTTGAAGGAGTTCGCTAAGGTACGAGCCGTTTTTAGCCTAAAACCGGCCGACGGAAGCCAAGATGTTTGTTTTCAATATGGCTTTTTAAGACTTTTACGTGTGTTCTCTCATGATAGACGTCTCCATAGATTTTCCTGATGATACGTGAATCTGGTAGCAGTTGGTAATTTATTCAAATGTCTATTGAAACAATTATAACATTTCGCGTTCGGGTCCACAAAAATGTCAATTTTTTCCTCCTTGCAGACGTTTTTTTTTAGTCATTTCTGCTTTTTAAGTTGAGCTTTTGTCATGTATATTGAATGATACACCACGGACACTTCTCCTGCTGCACGTTTCAACCGTGAGTTTTTGCTGTTCTCCAGCACCCTGATCAGTTGAGTTTCGTTTTGCAAAGTCTTTCCTACACTTTGGTGCCTTTCTAGCAGCACTTGTCTTTTGTTTATTTGAGCTGTTAAAAACCTTTTTACCTGCACATTGCCTCCTTGGCTTTCTGCATCTTGGGAACAGAAGAGTAAGTGATTATTACATTTGAACAGAAGTGTGAATAGAACATGTTAAAACAGAAACATTAACTTAGATTTATATAGCGCTTTTCTAGACACTCAAAGCGCTTCACAGAGAAGTGAGAACCCATCATTCATTTTTACAACTCATTCATTCATCATTCATTCTCCGGTGTGAGCGGCACCGGGGGCAAGGGTGAAGTGTCCTGCTCAAGGACACAACGGCAGCGATTTTGGATGGTAAGAGGCGGGGAGCGAACCTGCAACCCTCAGGTTTCTGGCACGGCCGCTCTACCCACTACGCCATGCCGCCCCCGAAAGTATCAAAGAAGAGAAGAATAAGTGATTTTTACATTTTAACAGAAGTGTTGATAGAACATGTTGAAAGAGAAAATAAGCAGATATTAACAGTAAATGAACAAGTCGATTAATAATCAATTTTTACAGTTTGTCCTGTCACGGCGCAGACTCAAACCCTCTGCTGGCAGCACACTTGGACACGCCCCTGCTCACGCTGGGCAAAGCACGCCCACGCAGCGACAAGACTGCAGGCAATTGCGCATCAGCACACCTAGGCCTGATGAGAGGGAGCGGCATAAAAGCCAGCGTACCCAAGAGACCTTCTCCAGAACGTAGCCAATCTCCCTGAGTAAGCATCACGTCTAGCACCACTCCCTTGTTCCTTGCTCGCCTTCTTTGTGCTCTTCCTCGTTCCCGTGTTTGATGTCCCTTGTGTCTTCCACAGTTTCTTCCCTGTTACCTGTGATAGTGTCCTGCCTCACGACCTCCACCTGGATCTCTGCTTGCCTCCCTCGACCCTTGACCTCCGCTTGGACTCAGATATCGTTGTCTCTCTCCAGCCCCCGACTGCTTGCCTCCCTGCTGACTGCCTCTTCGCCTTGCCCCTTGGATTCGACGAAAGATTCACACAACACGCACCGACAACAAACCCTGGTAAAACTTACATTGTTAATCCTACACATCGTCTGCACTCATTCACTTGTGGTAGCATACACACCCCACACACTCATCAAGGTTTTCAAGAAAGCTGGTAAACCGCAGTTCTGCCTTGGTGTCGCCTCCTTCCCTTTGCCCGGTACACAACATGTCCCTCATAATGTTGACAACATAATAGGTAGATAAATGACACAATATGTTCCTGCATACGTCAGCAGACTAATTAGGAGTCTTTGTTTGTTTACTTACTACTAAAAGACAAGTTGTCTAGTATGTTCACTATTTTACTTGAGGACTAAATTACAATAATAAACATATGCTTCATGTGCCCTAAACATTTTTGTTCAAATAAAGACAATAATGCCATTTTTTGTGGTCCCCTTTATTTAGAAAAGTATAAAAAAATTTTTAGTACCGGTACCAAAATATTGGTATCGGGACAACACTAGTTAGAGACTTATAAATGATCACAACAAGGTTCCAAACCAGACACTCAAAGACGACAGTAGTACAGGAACAGTATAAAGACAATGAAACAGATGCTTTTCCAGAACAACTACATGACTTGATTAATTAAATTCCATCAAGGTACTCATGGGGGACTTAAACACAAAACTAGACATACTTAGAAAGTGTGTTGGGACCATTTGGTTCAGCAAGAAAGACAAAAAAAAACGCCTACTGTCATTCTACAACAAAAATGGAATGTGCATTGGAAACACATTTTTTTTCACCATAAATTCATACACAAGAAATCCTGGCGATCACTTGATGGAAACACACTGAATGAGGTTGATTACATCTGCATCAGTCAGGAACGGCCAAGTGCAATACAAAATGTTCGACGTTACAGCGGGGCAGACATCGGTGCTGACTACTACCCAGTCAGAGGGGTATTAAAACTGAAACTGAAAAAGGTCAAAGCACAGAAGGTCGTAAAACCATACAATATAGCCAAGCTAAGAGATGAGGAGATGTCAGAGAAACTAAACATCGAAGGCAGAAATAGATTTTTCAAGTACTGGGTGTGGGGGCTATTTGTATAAATTAGTGCAGACACATTTGATGTATAGTAGGCACAATGTGAGTTTTAATAATGATAAAACCTCACATGAGTCACCTGGATATGAGTAGAAATACAGTATGTAATGTTTCACTTTACTTCAGAGTGTAAGGTAGCGATTATCTGATTCATGGAGAATTACCATGAGTGGAAATCATTATAATGATAATAATTATTATGGGCCTGGAGTAATGCCAGCGCCCATTCACATGCTGCTAAGCAGCAGTGAATGGACGCTGGCATTGCAAGCAGCCCATTTAACCTGGTATGTGACACTTGTTGCTCTGTTAGCCTGCTAACATTAGCAGGCTAACATTTGCACACATGCTAAATGTTAGCATTTTAAAGTAGTCATGCTAACGCTTTAGGCTAGCTGTGTAGCTCATTTTGACAAGCTAACTTAAGCATGCTAAGTTTTTCATCAAATGTTACACTTTTTTCTCTATTTTCGCAGCCATACACCTTTGAGTTATATAACTTGGTATATGAAACATGCTAACTGTTAAAATATTAACGTTTGCACACATGCTAAATGTTAGCATTTTAAAGCAATCATGCTAACGTTTTAGGCTAGCTGTGTAGCTCATTTTGTACAGTTACACCTAAAACTCTTGGATTCAGACACTCGGCACCATCGGCGGCTTCCGACGACCCCCGGCCAGATGTCCGGGGCACAGATAGCAGGCCCATTAAAATTTCTGCGGGAATTTTCTAGTTATTTTTATTAGTGCATCTACTGGGGGTTAAAAACTAGTGATGCCTCTGTTTTGAACATTAATCAAGGTTCCTTGAACGCACTACAATTATGTGCTGTGAGATGCAAAAGGGAAACTTGTTTATAACTCTGTCTGATGCTGCCAAAAATAAATGTATTATATGAATAATTGCAACCATCCTTCGATCAAGTCATCTTGGTTCCTAAATGTCGGCGCTGGGTGGGAATGTTCAAGGTGGACTTTGAAGACGTCGGTATTGAGTAAAAAGTTCCATGCTGGGTTTGCTGTTCCTAGAAGGAATGGTCTATTTTGCATTTTTGCAAGGGAGGTGTAGGTTACGTCACACATTCCCAATTTGAGTCGAACAACCTTTTTATTCAACTTTGACAGCAAAATAGATTTTATCAGAACTTTTGCGACATCATTTTTTTTTACAAAATAAAACAAAATTTTCAAATCTTTACAAAAGCCCAGGCGTCCCTATTGGTCACGACCCTAAACAACCGCATACAGTTTTTATTCCAGGAGCCGGACTCGCATCTAAATGTACTGAACACAAATATGAACACAGCACTTTTGTTTTTGCTCCCATTTTTCATGAGTTGAAGTCAAAGGTCTAAAACTTTGACTATATACACAAAATACCTATTCCTCTCAAAAATAGTTGACAAATCTGTCTAAATCTGTGTTAGTGAGCATTTCTTCTTTGCCAAGATAATCCATCCCACCTCACAGGTGTGGCATATCAAGATGCTGATTAAACAGCACAGGTGTGCCTTAGGCTGCCCACAATAAAAGGCCACTCTGAAATGTGCAGTTTTGCAGTCTGGGGAAGTCAGACAAGCAGTCAGTATCTGGTGTGACCACAATTTGCCTCACGCAGTGCAACACGTCTCCTTGGCATAGAGTTGATCAGGTTGTTGATTGTGGCCTGTGGAATTTTGCTCTACTCCTCTTCAATGGCTGTGCCAAGTTGCTGGATGTTGGTAGGAAGTGGAACACGCTGTCGTGTACGCTGATCCACAGCATCCCAAACATGCTCAATGGCTGACATGCTGGCCATGCAAGAACTGGGATGTTTTCAGCTTCCAGGAATTGTGTACAGATCCTTGCAACATGGGGCCGTGCATTGTCTTACTGCAACATGAGGTAATTACCTCGGGTGATTAGCACAACAATGGGCCTCAAGATCTCGTCACGGTATCCCTGTGCATTCAACATGCCATCAATAAATTACACCTGTGTTTGTTGTCCATAACATACGTCTGCCCATACCATAACTACACCCCCACCACGGGCCACTCCTTACACAACATTGACATCAGCAAACTACTCTCCCACATGACCACACGCTGTCTGCCATTTGCCCTGAAGAGTGAAAACCGGGATTCATCTCTAAAGAGAAAACCTCTCCAATGTGTCAGACGCCATCAAATGTGAGCATTTGCCCACTCAAGTCGGTTACGACGACGAACTGCAATCTGGTCGAGACCCCGATGAGGACGACGAGCATGCAGATGAGCTTATCTGAGACGGTTTCTCACAGTTTGTGCAGAAGTTCTTAGGGTATGCAAACCAATTGTTGCAGCAGCTGTCCAGGTGGCTGGTCTCAGACAATTATGGAGGTGCACCTGCTGGATGCGGAGGTCGTGGGCTGGTGTGGTTACATGTTGTCTCCGGGTGTGAGGCCGGTCGGATGTACTGCCAAATTCTCTGAAAGGCCTTTGGCGACGGCTTATAGTCAAGAAATGAACGTTCAATTCCCGGGCAACAGCTCTGGTGGACATTCCTGCAGTCAGCATGCCAACTGCACGCTCCCTCAAAACTTGCGACATCTGTGGCATTGTGTTGTGCGATAAAACTGCACATTTCAGAGTGGCCTTTTATTGTGGGCAGCCTAAGTCACACCTGTGCAATAATCATGCTGTTTAATCAGCATTTTGATATGCCACACCTGTGAGGTGGGGTGGACCATCTTGGCAAAGAAGAAATGCTCACTAACACAGATTTAGACATATTTGTGAACAATATTCGAGAGGAATAGGTTGTTTGTGTGAAGGTTTTTACATCTTTGAGCTCAACTCATGAAGAATGGGAGCCAAAACTAAAGTGATGATTATAATTATAATGACATCATGATTGTACAGCCAAGTTGAAGATTATTGTTAAAGGCAACATAAACAGGGTTGCTAATTAAAAAAAAACGGCTGCTGTTGATGCGAGTGCGCCTCATCAGCCACCACTTTATATATTTCATTATCGCGTTCTGGCTCGCGTACATTATTGTCAAACTGGGGCGGCAATAAAATTCTATGAACAAGCCGATTACCGCAAAGGTAACACTCTCTCTCACACACACACACACACACACACACACACACACACACACACACACACACACACACACACACGCACACGCACACACACACACACACACACACACACACACACACACACACACACACACACACACACACACACACACACTGTATATTTAATTTTCTATTTAAGCTCCAGACCTCTTCAATTTCTTGCCTCTGCTTGCAGTCAGTAACCATCCTCGCTACTTTCACAACACTTTGCCCCTCAGCCGCAGCCGTCGTTCAGCGCTAAGAGGCTTTGTGTTCACTTTTAGTCTTCTCGGAATGGGTACTTTTTTTCAAGGTGGAAACTCTTCAAGGCTTCCAGACGACTCAAATCCACCGAACGGGAAGAAAGTCCAAAATAACCACAAAATCCGCTACTTTTTTCTTAAACTTTGAACCATGCGGCTTATAAGACTGTAGCTAATTTATGGGTATTTCTCGCTGAAGGCGATAATAAAACGTTTAAAAAAAATTAAAATAAAACTAGCGATGAGAAAGTTTTTTTATTGTTTGTGCTATGCGTCATCTTTTGGTGCTGCATTGTCCTTTCTTTTTAGCGGCAGTGCTGTTTAGTCTACTAGCCATCCATAGCGTTCTACTCATATGGATTCTTCATTCAACGGTTGTAAATTTTACAATATAACTAAAACAATTCTTACTAAACCGTCCCATGTGTGATGTCTGTAGGAGTGTTTACTCGTAATGTAAAATAGCTAGCGTCGTTAGCAATAGCTAGTATGCTAACACATCTACGAGTGTCAGTGTTAGTATTATTAACTTACAAAACTCAACACAAGTGAAGTTGTCACATTGTGTAAACCGTAAATAAAAAGAGAATACAATTATTTGCAAATCCTTTTCAACTTATATTCAATTGAATAGACTGCAAAGACAAGATATTTAATGTTATTAATCAACAATTAACACCACTTTGTAAAGAAATGCATGAGCAAATTGTCCAACCGTTTAAGAACAACATTTCTCAAACAGCTATTGCAAAAAATGTAGGGATTTCACCATCTATGGTCTGTAATATCATCAAAAGGTTCAGAGAATCTGGAGAAATCACTGCACGTAAGCGGAAAGGCCCGTGACCTTGGATCCCTCAGGCGCATCAAAAAGCGACAGCAGTGTGTAAAGGATATCACCACTTGGGCTCAGGAACACTTCAGAAAACCATTGTCAGTAACTACAGTTGGTCGCTAGATCTGTAAGTACAAGTTAAAACTCTACTATGCAAAACCAAAGCCATTTTTCAACAACACCCAGAAACGCCGCCGGCTTTGCTGGGCCTGAGCTCATCTAAGATGGACTGATGCAAAGTGGAAAAGTGTTATGTGGATTTCAAGGATTTGCAAATCATTGTATCCTGTTTTTGTTTACGGTTTACACAAGGTGCCAACTTCACTGCTTTTGGGTTTAGTACAATGGCATTCTTTTTGAATTGTTTCAGTTTCACAAATTCCTCAGTAAATTCACCAAAACGTCACCATGGCGTTATTGAGTTTGTTTAGCTGATTGAGTCAATAATGAAATAATTAATCAAATGATTAAATAATTAAATTGACTTTTACAATAAGAATGACACATTTAATAACATTTAATATGTATTTAATTCCAACTGTAATCAATTAACTACACATTTAACTATGTAACTTAAATATTCATGATCTATTTTGTGCCTTTTGACCCTCCATATATAACCCTATCACACAGTGATTCCCAAGTAATTTCTAGTACCCACGCCCCACTCTCCGCAGAAACCATAAATAGTATATTTTGTTTATAAAATTGTTATAAGTACACCTCTGCATAACACCGTATCCTAATGACCATTAAATACAACAAAAAATAAATAAATACAGATCAACTTACAACAAAGAATACGATTATTTTTTAGTCTGTAACAGAAAATATTGAAAGTGCAGCAATTTGCCTGAAATTTGGAAAAAACCTAAACATCTCATTTAAGTATAAACATGTTTTGACCACCTTTGATACTGAAAAATAGTATTGAATAAACTCAATATAATAATCCATTGGAGTTGATCAGCAGCATTAACTCAGGAGTGTAACATATATAACACTTTGACTTGCAAAAGATAAATAAAAATCATATATATATTTTTTTCAATCAAAATGAGGAAGTCAGGATTACACGACTAGCCTGGGAACACCTCAGGGACCTGGGAGGAGCTGGACGAAGTTGGATGGATGGATGGAAGTCAGGCTTAATGGCTACAATGAGCACGTTTGTAGGGCACAGCTTTTGGAAGCCAGGTCTGAATCACAATACTGATAAGCATGTTCCCACGCCCCCACACTGTTTGAGAAGAACTGCTTTACACACACTGATTTCAGAATTAAATCCCAAGTCTGCAGTCAATATAGGTAAGACAGAAACGTAGAGGAATCTGGAGGTGTCACCCAGCAGACAGTCCGTCCAGAAAAGTGGGAGAAATCCAGTCCAACACCAGCAATAAGAACACAGCTTCAACTAGGGTTGTACGGTATACCGGTACAAATAAAGTACCGCGATATCTTATTGATACCGGTACTGTTCTTTCATCTGCATGGTGCAGTGACTACAGAGTCGAGGTGCATGATGTTGAGTGTGTCAAAACACACACAAAGTGCATACAAGCAATAACATCTTGGAGAGGAAGACTGTCAAAACACTACAATTCTAATGGTCAATAAAGACGGTGTGAAGTACAATATGGAGGTATTTGGACTTCTAAACTAACGGTAAAGGTGACGCTTTAAGCGCTTCGGGTTTGCTTTAAAACACGCCTCGCCAAACTTGGCGATTAGTCTTACCACCTTTGCTTCAAACTTAGGTAAACATTTAAATAATGAACATTCAGATCTGCACAAGGAGTTATAAATAGTGACAGGTAATAATGTCCTGCTTTCTGGTCAGAATTCAAAGCTGCCAATTTGTGACAATATGGTTGCTTTATTATTAGTTTTGCAGGATACAACTGGACCTGTTCATCACTCTACTGCGCAGTGCACACGCTTCTCTCTCTCTCTCTATCTTTACTCGCCCACTCACTCACTGACGTCACTCAACCAAAACGTTGTCATTCTCACAAACACACATACACTACTCTCATAAGTTAAAGGCCTACTGAAATTAAATTTTTTTTATTTAAACGGGGATAGCAGATCTATTCTATGTGTCATACTTGATCATTTCGCGATATTGCCATATTTTTGCTGAAAGGATTTAGTAGAGAACAACGACGATAAAGATCGCAACTTTTGGTATCTGATGAAAAAAAGCCTTGCCCCTACCGGAAGTAGCGTGACGTGGTCAATTGAACAGCTCCTCACATTTTCCTATTGTTTACAATGCAGCTAGAGCGATTCGGACCGAGAAAGCGATGATTACCCCATTAATTTGAGCGAGGTTTAAAGATTTGTGGATGAGGAACGTTAGAGTGAATGACTAGAATGCAGTGCAAGACATATCTTTTTTCGCTCTGACCGTAACTTAGGTACAAGGGCTCATTGGATTCCACACTCTCTCCTTTTTCTATTGTGGATCACGGATTTGTATTTTAAACCACCTCGGATACTATATCCTCTTGAAAATGAGAGTCGAGAACGCGAAATGGACATTCACAGTGACTTTTATCTCCACGACAATACATCGACGAAACACTTTAGCTACGGAGCTAACGTGATAGCATCGTGCTTAACTGCATATAGAAACAAAATAAATAAATCCCTGACTGGAAGGATAGACAGAAGATCAACAATACTATTAAACGAGGGACATGTAAATATTCGGTTAATGCTTTCCAGCCTGGCGAAGGTTAACAATGTTGTTGCTAACGACGCCATTGAAGCTAACTTAGCAACCGTAACTCACAGAGCTATGCTAAAAACATTAGCTATCCACCTACGCCAGCCAGCCCTCATCTGCTCATCAACACCCGTGCTCACCTGCGTTCCAGCGATCGACGGTGCGACGAAGGACTTTACCCGATCACAGATGCGGTCGGCGAGACGGAGGAAGTTAAGGTGAGTTCAGCGGCTAACGCGTCTGCTATCCATCTCTGTCTTCCTGGTTGTGTTGCTGTAGTCCGCCGCTAATACACCGATCCCACCTACAACTTTCTTCTTTGCAGTCTCCATTGTGCATTAAACAAATTGCAAAAGATTCACCAACACAGATGTCCACAATACTGTGGAATTATGAGATGAAAACAGAGCTATTTTGTATTGGATTCAATGGGGTACCGATACTTCTGTTTAACTGGCTACGTCACGCGCATACGTCATCATCCAAAGGCGTTTTCCACCGGAAGTTTAGCGGGAAATTTAAAATTGCACTTTATAAGTTAACCCGGCCGTATTGGCATGTGTTGCAATGTTAAGATTTCATCATTAATATATAAACTATCAGACTGCGTGGTCGGTAGTAGTGGGTTTCAGTAGGCCTTTAACTAGTTCCCCTGTTTTGCACATGTAGATACATAACATGTAGATACATAGCATGTAGATATATGACATGTAGATACATAACATGTAGCTACGTGACATGTAGATACATGACATGTAGATACGTAACATGTAGATACGTAACATGTAGATACATAACGTGTTGATACATAACGTGTAGATACATAACGTGTAAATACATAACATGTAGATACGTAACATTTAGATACACAACATGTAGATACGCAACATGTAGATACACAACATGTAGATACACAACATGTAGATACATAATATGTAGATACATAACATGTAGATACATAACATGTAGATACATAACATGTAGACACATAACATGTAGATACGCAACATGTAAATACGTAACATGTAGATACGTAACATGTAGATACATAACATGTAGACACATAACATGTAGATATATAACATGTATATATGCAACATGTAGATACATAACATGTATACACATAACATGTAGATATGTAACATGTAGATATGTGACATGTAGATACATGACATAACATGTAAATACGCAACATGTAAATACGTGACATGTAGATACGTGACATGTAGATATGTAACATGTAGATACATAACATGTAGATACACAACATATAGATACAAGACAGGTAGATACACAACATGGAGATACATAACATGTAGATACACAACGTGTAGATACACGACATGTAGATACATAACATGTAGATACGCAACTTGTAGATTCATAACATGTAGACACATAACATGTAGATATATAACATGTAGATATGCAACATGTAGATACATAACATGTATACACATAACATGTAAATACGTGAAATGTTGATACGTGACATGTAGATAGGTAACATTTAGATACACGACATGTAGATACACGACATGTAGATACACGACATGTAGATACATAGCATGTAGATACATAACATGTAGATACACGACATGTAGATACACGACATGTAGATACATAACATGTAGATACATAACATGTAGATACACAACATGTAGATACACGACATGTAGATATATGACATGTAGATACACGACATGTAGATACATAACATGTAGATACATAACATGTAGATATCTAACATGTAGATATGTAACGTGTTGATACATAACGTGTTGATACGTAACATGTAGATACGTAACATGTAGATACACAACATGTAGATACGCAACATGTAGATACACAACATGTAGATACCTAACATGTAGATACATATTATGTAGATACATAAAATGTAGATACGTAACATGTAGATACATAACATGTAGATACATAGCATGTAGACACATAACATGTAAATACGTAACATGTAGATACGTAACATGTAGGTACGTAACATGTAGATATGTAACAATTAGATACAATACATGTAGATACATAACACATAGATACTTAACATGTAGATACATAACATGTAGATATACAACATGTAAATATGCAACATGTAAATACGTAACATGAAGATACGCAACTTGTAGATACATAACATGTAGACACATAACATGTAGATATATAACATGTAGATATGCAACATGTAGATACATAACATGTATACACATAACATGTAGATATGTAACATGTAGATATGTGACATGTAGATACATGACATGTAGACACATAACATGTAAATATGCAGCATGTAAATACGTGACATGTAGATACGTGACATGTAGATACACGACATGTAGATACACGACATGTAGACACATGATATGTAGACACACGACATGTAGATACATAACATGTAGATACACGACATGTAGATACACGAAATGTAGATACACGAAATGTAGATAGATAACATGAGATACATATCATGTAGATACATAACATGTAGATACATAACATGTAGATAGGTAACATGTAGATACATAACATGTAGATACATAACATGTAGACACATAACATGTAGATACGCAAAATGTAAATACGTAACATGTAGATACGCGACTTGTAGATACATAACATGTAGACACAAAACATGTAGATAAGTAACATGTAGATATGCAACATGTAGATAATTGACATGTAGACACATAACATAACATAAATACCCAACATGTAAATACGTGACATGTAAATACGTAACATGTAGATACGTAACATGTAGATACATGACATGTAGATACACGACATGTAGATACACGACATGTAGATACACGACATGTAGATAGATAACATGTAGATACACAACATGCAGATACACAACATGTAGATACACGACATGTAGATACACGACATGTAGATACATAACATGTAGATAAACAACATGTAGATACACGACATGTAGATACACGACATGTAGATACACGACATGTAGATAGATAACATGTAGATACATAACATGTAGTACATAACATGTAGATAGGTAACATGTAGATACATAACATGTAGATAGGTAACATGTAGACAGGTAACATGTAAATACACAACACATATATAGGTAACATGTAGATATGTAACATGTAGATACATAACATGTAGATACGTAGACGCGCACACAGCTGCTTGGCCTAATATTAGCAGAGTTAAGACCGCCCATTTAGAGTCAACTCGTGCAAGTAAAATGACTGAATTTTGTAACAAACTGCTACAATTTGTGTTTTATCTTTAACAAAAGTGTGTTTTACCTGCTACATGTCTTATCTGTGTACTTTTATCCATAGTTTTGTTTTTAGTACTTACTAATAATTGTATTTGTCTTAAAGCACCGACCAGGATTGGCGACCATAAATCATAAATAATTTAATATTATGTAATAAAGCTTTTTTTTAAAAATTATATAGTAATCTATTTCTTGATTACTGAAAATTGTTCTTGCGCAACAAGAAAAAACAATGTGTTTAATGCCCTTTAATTTATATTTGAACCTTCTAAAATTGTTCTTTGACTGCAATAGGAAACATACGTATGTTTGTTGTATTGTATGATTTTCTGTGCTGGAGGGACAGACTGACACAGGTGTGGTGGAGGGACAAACTGACACAGGTGTGGTGGAGGGACAAACTGACACAGGTGTGCTGGAGGGACAAACTGACACAGGTGTGATATTGCTGTTTTTTCTGTGTTTAAAACATTTTTCATGCTGAATCATGCGTGTGACCCCCATAGGCGACACAGGTGCAAGGTCGAGATGACATTGTTCACAGTGGTCCGCAGTTTTTTTTAAGTACATTCGACAAACCAAAACCAAAACCATGTCGGTTTTTTTCCCATCAATTTGTCCCCTATATGAAAATACTTGAAACATGCATTTTCTTGTGCTTGGATCATTCCGGTTAATATCCTTGTCTCCATTCAAGATGATCCCCATGCAGGGCCCACTATGTGCTGGACTCTCACATTATTAACTACATCCACTCCACGTCCATTTCACAAGTCGCCCAGAGGGGGGGTTCTCCACAACTGCGGCCCCCTCCGAGGTTTCTCATTGTGCCCATTGGGTTGAGTTTTTTCTTGCCCTAATGTGGAATCCAAAAACCTGGATATTAACTAAGTGTTAGCGACTTTTTTATTATAAGAGCTAACACAGAGGGACTACTTTTAGCGGCGCCTTGATCACGGAGCGGTAACTAGCTTACGCAGTATTGACATACTGAGCTGCTCCATCGCCTCTGAGTTGGCAAAAGTTAATTCTAGATGTTTCAAATCATGTCTCACATTTGCATAGTAGAAGGTTGTGGCCATAAACTGAGAAGTTGGTCAAATTTGACATTCAATTTAGACCCGGAGACATAGAGAGAAAGACATGAAAGACGCCTGTTTGCGGCCCTTTTATTTTTCTTTTACTTAGGGAGAAAGGGTTGTAATTAATTCATAATCTAAACAGGGAACACACGTATTGTGCTGAAAGATAAAACATCCTATCAGTCGACATCCCAGTGAGAGCAGACATTATACACTAAGTTATTGCTTAGTCATGTTTTTAGTTTGTATTTTTAGTTTATTACTCATGCTATAAAACTACAGTTCACTAGAATCGGATCTGCATATCACTCAGTCTAAAACTTGTAGCTCATCCTTTGTTTATCAGGCTATAAAACATAAGGTTCTGGATCATCATTTGTCCCAAAGTAGTCTTTGTTGTCTCTGGTGAAGTCTGCCATGATTATTATTGTTGCTGTTGAAGACAATAGTGAACGTTGTGATGTGTCTTTGAAATCAATACACCGCCGGATGTTTTGAATTAGCAAAACACGTACATATGACATGTTATTATGAAGGTGACGGTGACTACATTACATATATACTTACGTACATCATGTATATTAAATATTTATGGTGTTTTTTGGATGTTTTTCAGAGGGCTTTATAGGCGCAATAGATCGAATCCCTGTTACCTTCTCCTTAGCCACCTCCTGCTAGCCTTTATTTATGAGCTAGAATACATTAGTCACATAACGATTGTGAGCGATAGGCAGAATTCCCCTTTCAAACACAAATAATGTTTGTTTAAATTATTAAATGAACCTAATATATGACTTATTTTATCTTTGTGGTAAATATTGGACACAATGTGTTGTCAAGCTTATGAGATGTGACGCAAGTGACACGACCGTTCATTTTTTAAAATGTTTTTATTGTATTTTTCATAAATGGCTATAATGATAATGCAAATGTGTCACGGCGTGAAGGTAGGATTAGATTCATTAGACATAAATCACCCAAGTACCAAAACACAGGCAAATAACAAAAAAAGGCAAGCGTGCCTAAAACACATGAAGCTAGGACTTAGCATAGGCTATGGCATGAAAAGAACATTTGGCATAAACTTTGAATGAGACATGAACCTAACAAAACTTACTTGGCATAAAGTGTGTGACGCAAACAATGAAGCCAGGCCGACTGACTGGCAAAGACAAGCTTAAATAATGCCTCTGATTAGTGCTCGGGAAGCAGGTGAGCGGGCGAGCACTAATCAGAGACAGGTGAACACAATGAGTAACCATGGTGACAAAACAAACAAGGAAGTGCAACCGGGAACTATGGAGTCTTAAACAGAAAATAACATAAAACATGATCCAAACCACAGATCATGACAAAATGAGGGATTTCTCATCACTGCTGTGTTGGAATTCTTATCAATATTGATACTGTTGTTGATATTATTCATTTGTGTTTTGGATTGTTTTGTGTCATGTTTGTGGGTCCTCTCAATTGCTCTGTTGATTGCTATACTGAATGTTGCTTTGGAATTGGAATTGTATTATTATTGTATTGTGTATTATTTTGTTGGACTGATTAGTTTAACTAAAAATAAAATAAAAAAATGCAACAGGATTAGTATTCTACACCTCTCATCATCATCATTCTGGATCAAAAATATTTTTGTCGACATGGCTGAGCAGGACAGGTGAAAAAATGAATGGACGAGTTTGGGAACAACAGCAACTCAGCCACCAAGTGGTAGGCCACGTAAATTGACAGAGAGGTGTCAGCATAGTGCAAAGAGATTGAGATTTTTTTTTTAATGAACTAGAGATAAAACAAAGCAGCGTTGTAAGCTAACTTTAGCATTTGTGTTTATCGGTGCCAATTTTTTGTAGCATGTAATATCTAAAAGAGCGTTTTTTTCTATTGATGTTCAAAATAATAGTTGGTTTCTTGCTTTGTCCTTATGACGAACAAATGAAAATAATGATTTTTTTCCAACCTGTATTCTACTGACACTTTCACAAGGACAAAGATGCAACATTCAGCACACTGCGATACACCAAGACAAAGACTAGCTCAGGATGATGCTGATATCGCACCGGGTACCCTAATAGCTTTTTTAAAAATGTTCCGGCAAAAGGCGACTCCGACTAATACTTTGAGCTCCCCGGAATGACGGAAAAAGAAAGGAAAGCAGTCAACAACTTCGAGCCGAGGGTTGAGGAAAAGGTTGCCATGCTGAGTCGTGCTCTCGCAGGAACGATGAAGATCAGACGTGAGATGTGACGCCATAAGCTGCTCCTCGGCGTTTTACTCTGCTCTGATATTTTCAAGTAGTAGCTCGGTGGTTATCCCCTCGGAATTTATGCTCGGAATCCAAACGTGCAAGTGTCGAATGCTCGGAAATGCTCGGGAAAGTGAGAGCTTTTAAAGAAGTCGTCCCAAAACAAAGTTGTCCTACATTGACAGGGATTGAGAAATTTTGACTCATCTGTAACAACTTGAGTAGCTCTTTTTACACAACATTCTGTGGTTTTTTTCAGTATACTTTTCACACTTCCCATGATTGTGTGCAGAGGTGGGTAGTACCATGCCAAATGTACAAATGTAAACATGCACATTTTACAGTCACTCACTCTGTGAGGTGTTGTAGTTTGCTGGTCTCGTCATCCTCGTCAGGACCTGAGGACGACTTGGTGGTGTGCATGGACCAAACGTGACGCCGGTGAGGAAGCGTTGAACAAAAGTCCTCACATTTACTGGTGCTGCAGCAAACCTGGAGGAGATGTTATCCAAATGCACTCTTTGTTGTTCTAGCCTTGAGGTTGGCCGGTCTGAACAAAGCCCAGTTTATTGGTACCAAGGCAATCAACCTTTTTTTTTTTGAGTCGGAGACCTCCGACCCCTGATTTCTACTACTACCAGATGTCACTAGCAGTGTTGGGACTAACGCGTTACTAAGTAACGCGTTACCGTAACGCCGTTAGTTTCGGCGGTAACTAGTAATCTAACGCGTTATTTTTTTATATACAGTAACTCCGTTACCGTTACTGCATGATGCGTTACTGCGTTATTTTACGTTATTTTTATGTAGTATCGGCTAGAAACTGAAGATCTGAGTGTGTTTTATTGGAGCGCTCCGGTGGAAAAGAAGAGGCGTGCTTTCCCCCACCCACAGAAAGCACGCCTCCCCGCAGGGGAGACGTTCCTCCAGAGCCGTACTTCGGGTCTAACAACCTTCACTTTACCCGGAAGAGGGTCTTTACAGCTGAGGGTGAATGACGAGCCCGGCGGTTTGTTGCAACTTTGTGACTTTATTGGACGCAGCCATCCAGCAAGCTAGAGCACCTACACGCAGGGGCGCCGAAAAGGGGGGGTAAAGGAGACGGATTCTAGGGGCCCATGATGGAGGGGGGCCCAGAGAGGCCCCTAATGATGATGAAATTATAATACAGAAAAAATAATGACACTAAGTTATTAACTAACATATAATCACACATGTTTTATTTTCCATGTCCTGGTAACAATACCTTTATTTGTCTTGGAAGCATCAACACCTGCAGGGCCCTCCCTTCCCCCCCTCTATTTACGTAAAATGGTTCAGTCCGACTGGATCAGCTGCAGGTAGAACACCGGCGATTTGTCACAGACAGCGCCACAGCGGGCAAAGCGGAGGAGACAGCAGTATGCCTCAAAAATCAGGCAGCCAAAAAAGAAAGGAAAATAAAATAAGAGAGGAGAAGGAGTTGAAGGGTCGACAATATGTCACCCAATATTTCCAAAAAAAGGTGGGTTTGTTAGTTGTGGTGGAAAGTTATGCATATTAACTTAGTCCCTGTCTGTGGTAATAAGCTAGCTCACTTTTCTCACCATGTTAGCTCAAGAAAACTCTGGATTTTTACATTTTACTGCTATATTAGTTAAATAATCAATCCAGTCAAACATTTATCAAGCTGTTCTTATTCAATAATGTAATGGAAGAGTTTATTTCCAATTTAAGAATCAGTGGTGCAACAAATAAATGACTCAAAATGAATTCCATTGTATTCAGAGTGCTCAGTTCTTCCCCTACTGTACATGTCAACTGTGATGCTGTTCTTCTTTCAGAAATATGGTAATGATAGTCAAAAATACCATTAAAATGCATAATTGTATGTAAAATAGCATCAAAAAATGTTGCCGCTCTGTTGGGGGCCCTGTAAAGATTATTTTCATGGGGCCCAAAATCCCTAGCGGCGCCCCTGCCTACACGCACTCACTGTCGCCGCTCCCTCACCTCTCTCCCCCACTCACTCACTGACGTCACTCACCTCTCGTGCTGTCATATCTTAAAGGGCCACACACACACACACACATACGCTACTCTCATAACAACTAACAAGACATCATGGCGAAGCCAGAAGTCGAGTTTTTTAACATGGAGACATTCTCAATACTTTTCTTTTGTCGAGCACAAAGAAAACAACATTTTAGTTAAATGTAAGTTGTGTCTTGGATCAAAGATCCTATCTACTTAGAGTTAAAGTTAAAGTGCCATTATGTTGCAGCTATTTAAAATAGTTTTGTCAATTTTTTCTGGCCTGAAATAAATTGGCCCTTGGAAACATATCTTTGTCTTTGTGTGTTGTCTGTAGACCACATTGTTTGTGTGTTGTATGTAGACCACATTGTTTGTGTGTTGTCTGTAGACCACATTGTTTGTGTGTTGTATGTAGACCACATTGTTTGTGTGTTGTATGTAGACCACATTGTTTGTGTGTTGTATGTAGACCACATTGCTTTCTAAGTTCAGTGATGCAAATGCATGTCAAGTTGACCAACAGATTGTATTATTCTCCAGTGCAATAACAGTACAGAAATGAAGGCTAAAAGGGCATTAATGGGAGCCTTAAAAAAAGGGGGGGGGGGGGAAAGAAGTAACTAAATAGTTACTTTTCACAGTAACGCATTACTTTTTGGTGTAAGTAACTGAGTTAGTAACTGAGTTACTTTTGAAATAAAGTAACTAGTAATTGTAACTAGTTACTGGTTTTCAGTAACTAACCCAACACTGGTCACTAGTGTATTTATAGATAGTCCCTCCTAAGATTCAAACCTGCATTCCTTCAAGATTCCCTAAAATAATCTGTGACCAAATACATACAGAATGCATGCTAGTTTACAATTGAATTCATGTACATAGTATATTCATGTACATAGTGTATATACCCCGCCGCCCCACCATTTTTTGTATGTATTGTTTTTCAAATCACCTGACATGTATACTGTGTATATGTAAATAATTTATTCATTTTTTTAACGTAATTTTTTTATATACATGTTACAGGCTATATATCTTTGATTATTGAATGTATCAAATGTGATGAATATTTAATGGCCTTTTGGCTTTTTGTGCCATCCATTTGCCTTTTTAAGCATTACATGGATTAAATTCTTTAAGATGTCAATAAACTTCTCAATCAATCAATCAATAAGAAAAATGCACACGTCACAATTTACCTCAGATGTTATGACAGAGCTAATGTTAGCATATGCGCAGCTAAAACATAAAAATAAAAATTATATATATATATACACTATATTGCCAAAAGTATTTGGCCACCCATCCAAATGATGAGAATCAGGTGTCCTAATCCCTTGGCAGGTGTTAACATCAATCACTTAGGCATGGAGACTGTTTCTACAAACATTTGTGAAAGAATGGGCCGCTCTCAGTAATTTCCAGCGTGAAACTGTCATAGGATGCCACCTGTGCAACAAATTCAGTCGTGAAATTTTCTCGCTCCTAAATATTCCAAAGTCAGTATATCAGTATGTGGAATTAAATTATGGAATGGATTAAGCAAAGCAATCAAACAATGTACTAATATGATCCACTTCAAGAAACTTTTCTAACTTAAAGTGTTTACAAAGTACAAAGAAGAAGAACCATGATAAACATTCTGAATTTATTTCATCCATCTATTCTTTCATTCTCAAAATAATCTTACTTATCTCATCATATGAAATATGACTTACTTCACCAATTATTATTTATTTATTTATTTTTATTGTGATTACTTATGTAGTATATTGTGAATACATTGAGAACAGGAATTGAACAAAAGTTTTAGCAACTGTTATGTAAAAGAAAAGGGGTAGGATTAAATAAGCTCTGCTTCTTCCTATTCCTTTTTGAACATGTTGAAAAGAGAAACTGGAGATTGTGATATATCATGTTGTATGCTTGCATGTTCGAAATAAACTCAAAGTCAACTCAACTCAAACTCAAAGTCAACTGTCGGCTCTATTATAAAAAAAAATTGAAGAGTTTGGGAACAACAGCAACTCAGCCACCAAGTGGAAGGCCACGTAAACTGACAGAGAGGTCAGCATAGTGCCAAGACTTTCTGCACAGTCAGTTGCTACAGAGCTCCAAATTTCATATGACCTTCCAATTAGCCCACGTACAGTGCGCAGAGAGCTTCATGGAATGGGTTTCCATGGCCGAGCAGCTGCATCTAAGCCATACATTACCAAGTCCAATGCAAAGCGTTGGATGAAGTGGTGTAAAGCACCTCGCCACTTGACTCTAGAGCAGTGGAGACGCCTTCTCTGGAGTGATGAATCACAATTTTCCATCTGGCAATCTGATGGACCAGTCTGGGTTTGGAGGTTGCCAGGAGAACGCTACATTTTGGACTGCATTGTGCCGAATGTGAAATTTGGTGAAGGAGGAATTATGGTGTGGGGTTGTTTTTCAGGAGTTGTGCTTGGTTCCTTAGTTCCAGTGAAAGGAACTTTGAATGCTCCAAGATACCAAAACATTTTGGACAATGCCATGCTCCCAACCTTGTGGGAACAGTTTGGAGCGGGCCCCTTCCTCTTCCAACATGACTGTGCACCAGTGCACAAAGCAAGGTCCATAAAGACATGGATGACAGAGTCTGGTGTGGATGAACTTGACTGGCCTGCACAGAGTCCTGACCTGAACCCGATAGAACATCTTTGGGATGAATTAGAACAGAGACTGAGAGCCAGGCCTTCTCGACCAACATCAGTGTGTGGCCTCACCAATGCACTTTTGGAAGAATGGTAGGAAAATTCCTACAAACACACTCCGCAACCTTGTGGACAGCCTTCCCAGAAGAGTTGAAGCTGTAATAGCTGCAAAAGGTGGACCCACATCAGATTGAACCCTATGGGTTAGGAATGGGATGGCACTTCAAGTTCATATGTGAGTCGAGGCAGGTGGCCAAATACTTTTAGCAATAAAGTGTATATTTACATATATAAATATACAACTTACCACAACATGGTGTCTGTCGTTGGAAGTGGAATTCTTGCAGGCTGAAATATAATACATTTCTACTGACACCAGTGGTGGCTGCTGGTCTTTCAAGTAGAGAAGCCCCTTTTCAGCTACTTTCTAAACACAAGTAGAGTCTCCAATAACAGATACAAGACTTCTAGATGCTAGATTTGGCAAAGAAAATAAATTCGGCTCATCAGAAATCAACTTGACAAATACTCCGGCAGTGGTTTATATTTCAATATTGCTCAACCAAAAATGGATTCCAGCTTGACACACATACACTCGGAAAACTGCTGAGTAACTTTTGGACCCAAGCAACACTGGGTTAATTTAACCCAGCAAGATGTGCAGCTGAGATAGGCCCCAGCACCCCCCGCGACCCCGAAAGGGACAAGCGGTAGAAAATGGATGGATGGAAGATGGGTTACATATTCAACCTGAATGCTGGGTAATTTTTAACTGCAATGCTGGGTTAATTCTACCAAATAAATGGGTTATTTTCATAGTTTTGTAGTCCGAACGTCATAATGATTGTATGGCTCCTGTAGGCAGGGGTCAGTATTGCAACTTGTAGTTTTTGTAGTCCAAACGTCATTATAATGATTAATGTTTCCTACAGGAAGAAGTAACAAATTCTACTTGTCCGCCATCTTTCTTTTGCAGACCAGATTCACCACACTGCATATACTGTACTTAGTCTATAAAGATTGTTGTATAAACAATCATAAAGGCCTACTGAAACCCACTACTACCGACCACGCAGTCTGATAGTTTATATATCAATGATGAAATCTTAACATTGCCAATACGGCCGGGTTAACTTATAAAGTGCAATTTTAAATTTCCCGCAAAACTTCCGGTTGAAAACGTCTATGTATGATGACGTTTGCCCGTGACATCGATGGTTTAAACGGAAGTATTTGGACACATTGTATCTCAATACAAACAGCTCTGTTTTCATCGCAAAATTCCACAGTATTCTGGACATCTGTGTTGGTGAATCTTTTGCAATTTGTTTAATGAACAATGGAGACTGCAAAGAAGAAAGCTGTAGGTGGGATCGGTGTATTAGCGGCTGGCTGCAGCAACACAACCAGGAGGACTTTGAGGATAGCAGACGCGCTCACCGACGCTAACCGCCGACCGCATCGATGATCGGGTGAAGTCCTTTGTTGCGCCGTCGATCACTGGAACGCAGATGAGCACGGGTGTTGATGAGCAGATGAGGGCTGGCGTAGGTGGAGCGCTAATGTTTTTATCCTAGCTCTGACGAGGTCCCGTAGCTAAGTTAGCTTCAATGGCGTTGTTAGCAACAGCATTGCTAGGCTTCGACAGGCGGCACAGCATTAACCGTGTAGTTACAGATCCAGTGTTTGGTTCGGTGTCTCCTGATAGTAGTATTGTTGATCTGCTGTCTATCCTTCCAGTCAGGGGCTTATTTCTTTTGTTTCTATCTGCATTTAAGCATGATGCTATCACGTTAGCTCCGTAGCTAAAGTGCTTCACCGATGTATTGTCGTGGAGATAAAAGTCACTGTGAATGTCCATTTCGCATTCTCGACTCTCATTTTCAAGAGGATATAGTATCCGAGGTGGTTTAAAATAGAAATCCGTGATCCACAATAGAAAAAGGAGAAAGTGTGGAATCCAATGAGCCCTCTTACCTAAGTTACGGTCAGAGCGAAAAAAGATACATCCTGCACTGCACTCTATCAATCAATCAATGTTTATTTATATAGCCCTAAATCACAAGTGTCTCAAAGGGCACCTTGGAGAGGACCGCATATGTGGGTAACCCCCCACCCCTCTAGGGGAGACCGAAAGCAATGGATGTCGAGTGGGTCTGACATAACATTGTGAAAGTCCAGTCCACAGTGGATCCAACACATCAGCGGGAGTCCAGTCCACAGCGGGGCCAACAGGAAACCATCCCGAGCGGAGACGGGTCAGCAGCGCAGAGATGTCCCCAACCGATGCACAGGCTAGTGGTCCACCCGGGGTCCCGACTCTGGACAGCCAGCACTTCATCCATGGCCACCGGACCTATGCAACTCCCCCTCGCAAGGGACAGGGGAGAAGAGGAGAGAAGAAAAGAAACGGCAGATCAACTGGTCTAAAAAAGGGGGGTCTATTTAAAGGCTAGATTATACAAATGAGTTTTAAGATGGGACTTAAATGCTTCTACTGAAGTAGCATCTCTAACTGTTACCGGGAGGGCATTCCAGAGTACTGGAGCCCGAATAGAAAACGCTCTATAGCCCGCAGACTTTTTTTTGGCTCTGGGAATCACTAATAAGCCGGAGTTCTTTGAACACAGATTTCTTGTCGGGACATATGGTACAATACAATTGGCGAGATAGGCTGGAGCTAAACCGTGTAGTATTTTATACGTAAGTAGTAAAACCTTAAAGTCGCATCTTAAGTGCACAGGAAGCCAGTGCAGGTGAGCCAGTATAGGCGTAATATGATCAAACTTTCTTGTTTTTGTCAAAAGCCCTGCAGCCGCATTTTGTACCAGCTGTAATCTTTTAATGGTAGACATAGGGAGACCCGAAAATAATACGTTACAGTAATCGAGACGAGACGTAACGAACGCATGAATAATGATCTCAGCGTCGCTAGTGGACAAGATGGAACAAATTTTAGCGATATTACGGAGATGAAAGAAGGCCGTTTTAGTAACACTCTTAATGTGTGACTCAAACGAGAGAGTTGGGTCGAAGATAATACCCAGATTCTTTACCGAGTCGCCTTGTGTAATTGTTTGGTTGTCAAATGTTAAGGTGGTATTATTAAATAGATGTTGGTGTCTAGCAGGACCGATAATCAGCATATCCGTTTTCTTAGCGTTGAGTTGCAAAAAGTTAGTGGACATCCATTGTTTAATTTCATTAAGACACGCCTCCAGCTGACTACAATCCGGCGTGTTGGTCAGCTTTAGGGGCATGTAGAGTTGAGTGTCATCAGCATAACAGTGAAAGCTAACACCGTATTTGCGTATGATGTCACCTAGCGGCAGCATGTAAATACTAAAGAGTGCAGGGCCAAGAACCGAACCCTGGGGAACTCTGCACGTTACCTTGACATAGTCCGAGGTCACATTGTTATGGGAGACGCACTGCATCCTGTCAGTAAGATAAGAGTTAAACCAAGACAAGGCTATGTCTGACATACCAATACGTGTTTTGATACGCTCTAATAAAATATTATGATCGACGGTATCGAAAGCGGCGCTAAGATCAAGAAGCAGCAACATAGATGACGCATCAGAATCCATCGTTAGCAATAGATCATTAGTCATTTCTGCGAGGGCTGTCTCCGTAGAGTTATTTGCCCTGGAACCGGATTGAAAAGGTTCACAGAGATTGTTAGTCACTAAGTGTTCATTTAGCTGCTGTGCAACAATTTTTTCGAGAATTTTGGAAATAAACGGAAGGTGGGAGACCGGTCGGTAGTTTACCATGAGGTCAGGATCGAGGTTAGGTCTTTTGAGCAGAGGATGAATAACCGCTTTTTTGAATGCTAGGGGAACAGTGCCGGAGGAAAGTGATAAGTTTATAATATTTAACACTGATAGACCTAATATTACAAACAGTTCCTTGATAAGTTTCCCAGGAAGTGGGTCAAGTAAACATGTTGTTTGTTTTATCCCACTTACACGCTGTAATAATTCCTCTAATGTTATTTCATCAAAAATAGAGAGACTATTTTGGAGGGCAGTGTCCGTCGTATATACAGTCGTATTTGTGTTAATAGAGCCCAGTTGTAGCTGGGATGCGTTGTCTTTAATCTCCTTTCTAATGAGTTCAATTTTCTTATTAAAGAAATTCATAAAATCATCTGCCTAGTGGGTGGAGCTACTGGGAGGAGTCCCTTGTTGGGTTAGCGATGCTACTGTACTAAACAGAAATTTAGGATCGTTTTTGTTGAGGCGGATGAGATTTGAGTAGTATTTAGCTTTAGCTAAGGTAAGCATGCGTTTATAAGTTATTAAACTATCACTCCATGTTTGATGGAAAACCTCAAGTTTAGTCGCGCGCCATTTGCGTTCCAGTTTTCTACATGATAATTTATGAGCTCTAATTTATGAGCTCTAATTTCTTTTAGGGGCCCTTTTTTGCTTTAGCGGTGCTATACTATCAATAATTTCGCGCAAGGCATCGTCAAAGTTGTTAGTGAGGTTATCAATAGAGCCGACATAATTTGGGAATGGTGCCATTACCGAAGGCAGTAGGTCAGCAAGAGTCATCGTTGTGGCAGCATTAATGTTGCGGCCGCTATAGCAGTTATTATTATTATTAGCTTGTTGACAATGAGTCAAAACTTCAAATTTTATAAGGTAATGATCGGACATTACTTTAGTATATGGAAGTATCATAACTTTGGAGGTGGTGACACCCCTGACAAGCACTAGATCTATTGTATTACCGTTGCGATGCGTGGGTTCATGTATTATTTGTGTAAGACCACAGCTATCAATTATGGTTTGGAGCGCCACGCACTGAGGGTCCGATGGGGTATTCATATGGATATTAAAGTCCCCCATTATGATTATATTGTCGGCGTGCGTCACTAGATCAGCAACGAACTCTGAGAATTCACTGATAAAGTCCGAATAGGGCCCAGGGGGGCGGTAGATAACAGCCAGGTCGAGAGGTAGCGGTGTGACAGACCTCATAGTAAGCACCTCAAACGATTTATATTTATTATTTAGGTTAGTGGTAAGGTTGAAATTTTCATTGTATATTAGTGCGACACCCCCTCCCCTTTTAAGAGGACGGGCAACATGCGCATTCGTATAGTTAGGAGGAGATGCCTCATTGAGCGCAAAAAAATCGTCTGGTTTGAGCCAGGTTTCGCTAAGACCAATGACGTTAAGATTGTTGTCTCTAATGACCTCATTAACTAATAACGCCTTGGGAGACAATGATCTTATGTTTAAAAAGCCCATATTATAGGTATTGGGCTGTTTTGACGAGTTTTTGTTAAGATTATCCGTAGTGGCAATATTAACAATGTTGCGTTTATTATGCGTAGTGCACTTTAAATAGTTTCGACCATATCTAGGAATTGATATGACGGGAATTTTCCGATTGTTTGCTTGGTGCTGCAATAGACTGGACATATCATAATTTGCCACCTCAGTGGAATGCATGTCCACCTCTGACACAGACACAACAGAAAAACATTATGTGAATTGTGTATTATTCTAAGAGAATTGCTATGCGTACATGGATTATCCAGCCTGGCGCTGGCTAGTTCTAGCTTAACTGACTCCTCACCCGGACTAACAGACATTGTAATTGCCTGTGACCGGGCTTGCTCTAGTGTAGTCAGTCAAGTGAGACTTAAATAGTAGTCTATGTTTCTAGACAGGATGATGGCGCCTTCCTGGTTAGGGTGAAGGCCGTCTCTCATCAGCAAGCCTGGTTTGCCCCAGAAAGAGGGCCAGTTATCAATAAACGTTAGTCCCTGTTGCCTACAGTAGCTAGGCAGACACTTGTTAAGCGAGACTAATCTGCTATATCTCTCATCATTGCCTCTCGCAGGCAGGGGGCCAGAGACAATTACTCGATGCCTGGACATCTTTCTGGCGAGATCACAAGTCCTGGCTATGTTTCTCTTTGTAATCTCTGACTGTCTCATTCTAGTGTCATTGGAGCCAACGTGTACAACTATATTCGCATAATTAGTGGTGCGATTAGCCTGTCGTACGTGTTTACTAGGCCTGTTGCGAGTTATCTCCCTAAGATTAGCTTCAATGTCAGGTGCTCTGGCCCCGGGGATACACTTTACTGTGGCTGGTTTGCTAAGCTTTATGTTTCGGGTGATGGAGTCCCCTATGACTAAGGTGTGGTGCCCGGTAGACTGGGGTGTAGGACTAGCTAAAGAGCTAAATCTATTATGCGTCTCAACCGGTACACCGTAGCTTGTAGGCCGCTTAGGACTGCTACAAGCTGGGCTAGTTAGCTCGCTACAGCTAAAGCTAGCAGATGTGTCCGCAACATCTAAAGTTACGACATTACTCTGCTCTAACTGGCGGACACGGCCCTCTAGCAGAGCCAACCTCTCCGTGAGTATGGTGCAAGACGCGCAGGAAGCCATTACTCACAGTGTTTTCTGTCACCGAGTGAAGTTCCTGCTGTCCTCAGGGAAGTGATCGCGGTCTGCGGGAGTAGCTTCCTACTTACCTTCTGACCGGCGCTGCCTTTCTCCGCGCTAGCTTAGCAGCTAGCTAGCTGAGGAAAGGGTGGTGGGACAGAGATCGGGTGATTTGCAAGTTAAATAGTGCCACTAAATATGTTTGAGAAGTGATAAAGAAAGCTGTAGAACAATTAAAAGCACACAGATAGAGCGATACTTAGCCTTTTTCGCAACAGCGAACAGATGGCGAGCAGTCACGTACGGTGAACCGGAACCGGAAGTCGAATCGTCGCTTTCTCGGTGGGAATCTCTCTCGCTCCATTGTAAACAACGGGGAATTGTGAGGAATCCTACCTCCTGTGACGTCACGCTACTTCCGGTATAGGCAAGGCTTTTTTTTATCAGCGACCAAAAGTTGCGAACTTTATCGTCGTTGTTCTATACTAAATCCTTTCAGGAAAAATATGGCAATATCGCGAAATGATCAAGTATGACACATAGAATGGATCTGCTATCCCCGTTTAAATAAAAACATTTCATTTCAGTAGGCCTTTAAAGAAAGGTGTCTTGGAGAAGCAGCGACAGAGATGACGAAACACGCTCCTCTTCCTCTGCTTCAACCTGCAGCGCCAATTCCAGTGATAGTGCTGGTGAGTAACTAATGTTAACTGTTGCCGGTTAATTTCCATATCTGCTCACTCATATCCTTTAGGCTAAAATAAGGTTACCTCTTATGTCAAGCCGGACTGCAGTAATGTTAGCTAGACTAACGTTACCTAAGCATAGTCAGTGGATAATGGTGACGTTAACGTTAGCCTTTTTGTATGTGTCTGATAACGTTAAAGGTATCTTGTAGCCTACACCACTCCAGAGTTTGCAGGTCTGTCTAATAAACTAGTGCTTTCTTTCTTTCTTTAGTTTATTTCGTACATGAACACTGTCAAGACGAGAACTATGGGTTGTTTCTGTATTCAGTATTTTCCACAATTTCTTTGATCAGAGAGGGACCAAAAAAGCAGTTCAATATAGATTTGTTAGACATCAAACGCCAGAAACTATGGCAGCATTCAAGTCTGAGTTATGTGCTCAAGACTGGGGGGAGGTTTATACCTCCACAGACCCAGATGAGGCATACGAACATTTTCTCAACATTTTCATAACATTGTATGATAAGCACTGTCCAATGAAAAAACATTACATTAAGGACAGCACTGTTAAGGACAAACCATGGATCACAAAGGGACTATTGAAGTCCTGCAAAAAGAAAAATTATCTTTACAGAAGACATTTAAAGCACAGAACCAAAGAAACTGAACACAAATATAAAACGTATAGAAATAAGTTAACACAAATAATAAAGCACAGCAAAAGAACATATTACTGTAACCTATTAGAACAACATAAGCATCCAGGGTACGTGGAAAGTTTTGAATGGTATCATTAAAAAAACATGACAAATAAGGAACATCCAAGCTATTTCATAGAAAATAATCAAACTATAAATGACTCTAAGGAAATAACGGATGCTTTTAACACTTTCTTTGTGAATGTTGGACCTAATTTAGCAAATGAAATTGTACAACCCGAAAACAGTGTCAAATTTAATGAACATACCATTCAAAGCAACTTAGAATCGTTTTTTATTTCCCCCGTCCATGAAAGTCAAATCACAGAAATTGTAAATTCTCAAGAAAACAAGAAGTCAACAGACTGCTGTGACTTGGACTTTTCTCTGATCAGGGAAATTGTTGATTTTATAGCTGTTCCCTTCACTTATGTATGTAATATTTCTTTTATAAAAGGTGTTTTCCCAAAGAAAATGAAAACGGCAAAAGTTATTCCCATCTTCAAAAGTGGAGATAAGCATCAGTTCACCAACTATAGGCCTATTTCTATACTCTCACAATTTTCAAAAATCCTTGAAAAATTATTTGTGTCAAGATTAGACAGTTTTATTGACAAGCATCACTTGCTAAGTGAACACCAATACGGCTTTCGACCAAACAGGTCCTCTTCCATGGCAGTGATGGAACTAGTTGAGGAGGTAACCACTGCAATTGATAAGAGGGAGTTTGTTGTTGGCGTTTTTATTGACCTGAGCAAGGCCTTTGACACCATCGATCATACATTGCTTTTAAACAAAATGCAGAGGTATGGTTTTAGAGGTCTTGCTCATGATTGGTTGAAAAGTTATCTTGGTGGCAGAGAACAGTACGTGCATATGAATAATGTAGATTCAGATAAAAAGATTATAACACATGGAGTACCCCAAGGTTCTGTATTGGGACCAAAATAGTTTTTATTGTACATTAATGATATCTGTAAAATCTTTAAAAAACTCAACTGTATTCTCTTTGCTGATGATACAAGTCTGTACTGTTCTGGGCAAGACCTTGGCCATCTCTTAGGGACTGTAGAGAGTGAACTCCACATACTAAAGCAATGGTTTGATGCCAATAAACTATCAATCAACCTAAATAAAACAAAATATATAATTTTTGGAAATAGGAAAAATAACAAACAGTGTCATATAAGAATTGATGATATGGAGATAGAAAGGGTGTATTCAACACAATTTTTGGGAATCCATATAGATGATAAATTAAATTGGAAACTGCACATAAATATACTTAAGACAAAGATGGCAAAAAATATTGCTATGTTACATAAAATAAAAAACTCCGTAAATCAAAAGGCTCTTATCATGTTATATAATTCTTTTGTACTCCCTTATCTTAATTATTGTGTCGAAATCTGGGGTAACAATTACAAAACAAACATTAAATCTATATTCTTACTTCAAAAGAAAGCGATTAGAATTGTAAATTATGCAGATTATCATGACCATACCAATGCTCTGTTTATTAAATTAAAAACATTAAAACTGCACGATCTTGTTGACCTCAACACTGCTATTGTGACGTACAAAGCTCATAACCACATGCTGCCTGGGTGTCTACAGGAGAGGTTTAAACCCAGAGAGAATCCCTATGACCTCAGAGGTTCAGCTGTCTTCCAGAAAGCTAAGATAAGAACAAGCTTAAAAAGTAGATGTGTTTCTGTCAGGGGGGTTCAACTGTGGAATAGCTTGGATTATTCCTTAAAATGTTCCAGTTCTATTCACACATTTAAAAAACACTTTAAGACCAATGTCTTGAAAAAATATATCACTCTAGAATCAACACAGTAGTTAATACTATGATCAATGTTAATTCAAATACTAAATGTGGGTTATAAATAATAATGGAAGTACAATTGTTTGTATATAGTATATAAATTGGTACAAAGGTTTAACATGTCTACAAGGATATTTCACATGCCTTTACTGTGTATATAATTGAACTGTGTTTATGTTATGTATAATGTGTATTTATAATATGTTGTACAATGGACATTCAATAATTTTCGGAAGTTTATTTTGTACTTGACATTGTTTATAGGGTTAGGCGCAATAAGTGTTCAACTTCAGCCTAAACCCTTTCGGTCTGCAACATTTTCATTTTCAATTTAAGAATGTACAACTGTTTGTTTATTTTGTTGACGATTGACCGAAGAATAATAAACTTGAAACTTGAAACTTGACATCTGTGTTGGTGAATCTTTTGCAATTTGTTTAATGAACAATGAAGACTGCAAAGAAGAAAGTTGTAGGTGGGATCGGTGTATTAGTGGTGGAATACAGCAACACAACCAGGAGGACTTTGACTTGGATAGCAGACGTGCTAGCCGTCGAACTCACCTTAGTTTCCTCCGTCTCCGGGCTGCCGACCACATCTGTGATCGGGTGAAGTCCTTCGTCGCACCGTCGATCGCTGGAACGCAGGTGAGCACGGGTGTTGATGAGCAGATGAGGGCTGGCTGGCGTAGGTGGATAGCTAATGTTTTTAGCATAGCTCTGTGAGGTCCGGTTGCTAAGTTAGCTTCAATGGCGTTGTTAGCAACAGCATTGTTAACCTTTGCCAGGCTGGAAAGCATTAACCGTGTATTTACAGGTCCATGGTTTAATAGTATTGTTGATTTTCTATCTATTGTGGTGACCCAAACCATATAATGAGAGACATTCACCTAAGAGGACACTGTAGCTTTAAGAGAAGAAGCGGAGAGGGAGTTAGGAACTTCCGTTTCCGGTTGAGAGGTCGTTGTTGTTGTCGAATGTATGACATGCTATGTTGGAGCTAGTAAACTTCCTCGACTACGCTCACGTCTCCTGTCTCGTTGTTTACAAACTCCACATTGGTGACCCCGAGAATACGAACTACGAATACGAGCATGTCAGACAATGAAAGCGCTGACAATTTTGTTGACGCAGTACCCGCAGACGGAGTAGCTGCTGCTAACAACAACATGGCTAACGCGGTACCCGCAGGCGGAGTAGCTACTGCTAACAACATGGCTAACGCGGGAATCTACGCCGTTACTGTGAAGTTACCCGATTTCTGGCAGCATAACCCACGGCCGTGGTTTCAACACGTGGAAGCCCAGTTCCAGCTAAGGGGAATAACGCAGGATTCTACGAAGTACTTCCATGTAGTGGCGGCGTTGGACGCATCAACGACGGCGCGAGCGATGACACTGTTGGAGGCTCCACCGCCTGCTGGCAAATACGATGCTTTAAAGGCTTTCCTCCTGAAGTTATTTGAGCTGTCGGAGCTGGAAAAAGCGGACCGTTTACTGTCCCTACATGGCCTTGGTGACGGGAAACCGTCTGAACTGATGGAAAAAATGCTGTCTGTGCTGGGATCAGCCGACCCGGCGTTTCTGTTTACACACATTTTCCTGAGGCAGCTCCCCGCACCGGTACGCACACCGATAGCCAGTTCTCCACTCGCCGCCTCCAAGGACTACCGTGCTTTGGCCGCTGAGGCGGACAGGGTTTTCCTGGCCAACCGGCAACAGTTTGTGCATGCCCTGCTGCCCCACCAGGCCGTCCCGCCACCTCCTGTGGATGACTATGTGGACACCGCGGCTGCGGTGACGGCTCGCCGCCAACCTGAAGACGGGCTCTGTTTTTACCATGCCAGGTTCGGGGCCAAGGCGAAGCAGTGTCGCAAACCCTGCAGTTACAGGATTCAGGGAAACGCCAGGGCCGGCGCTCGTTAGCGGCTATGGGCTGCTGGTGGACTCTGGTGCGCAACGCAGTATACTACCAGCACAAGCTGTGGACACGATGACCGGCAGCCACGGCCCCCAGATGGACGCCGCCAACGGCACCTCCATTCGGACGTACGGTGTCAGGCGCGTGGATGTTAGTTTTGGCGGCCGACGGTTCGGTTGGGATTTTGTGATGGCTGCTGTATCCACCCCGCTGCTAGGTGCGGATTTCCTCTGCGCGTTCAACCTGCTGGTGGATATTAAGAACTGTCGCTTGATTGATGCCGTCTCTTTTGCGTCATACCCCTGCACGCTTGGGGGGGCTGGGGCGTTGTGCCTCGCTAACACACTCGCCACCGGGGATCCATACCAACGCCTGCTCGCCGGTTTCCCTGGGCTCACCACGCCCACCTTTTCCTCGGCGGTGGCCAAGCACGGTGTGGAACATCACATCGCCACTGTGGGCCGCCCGGTTTACGCCCGGGCCCGACGCCTCGACTCGTCCAAGCTCGCAATAGCCAGGGAGGAGTTTTCGATGATGGAACGCCTCGGCATTGTCCGCCGTTCGGACAGCCCGTGGGCTTCTCCGCTACATATGGTTACTAAGGCCGGCGGGGGTTGGCGCCCTTGCGGAGACTTCCGTCGCCTAAACAACGCCACGACCCCCGACCGGTACCCCATACCGCACATCCAAGATTTCTCTTCCCACTTGGCGGGCGCTACCATCTATTCCAAAATTGACTTAGTGCGAGGCTACCACCAGGTACCGGTCCACCCGCGAGATGTCCCAAAAACGGCTGTCATCACACCCTTCGGGCTCTTCGAGTTCTTACGTATGCCGTTTGGCCTTACGGGGGCGGCGCAGACGTTCCAACGTCTTATGGACTCTGTGCTCCGGGACATGCCATTTTTGTTTGTGTACTTGGACGACATCCTTGTGGCCAGCGCGTCGGTGGAGGAACACATGACACACCTCAGGCAGCTGTTCGAGAGGCTTAGCGAGCACGGCCTCATCATCAACCCAGCCAAGTGTCAGTTCGGGGAGTCGTCCATCACCTTCCTCGGGCACCACATCACTCCGCAGGGGGCCGTTCCCCTGCCCGACAGGGTTGAGGCTGTCGCCGCGTTCCCCCGTCCCCCTACTGTACAGGCCTTGCAGGAGTTTTTGGGCATGGTGAACTTTTATAACCGTTTCCTGCCTCGTGCTGCACACGTCATGCGTCCCCTTTATGGGGCCCACCGGGGGGAGAAGTCTAAGGACAAGTTGGACTGGTCCCCAGAGATGGATGAGGCTTTTGAGGCTGCCAAGTCTGCGCTGGCCAATGCTGCGCTGCTAGCTCACCCGTCGCCGGCCGCCCCTATAGCCCTTACGACGGACGCCTCCGACTGTGCCGTGGGGGCCGTATGTGAGCAGTGGGTGGCTGGTGGATGGCAGCCATTGGCGTTCTTCAGTAAACAGCTCCGGGAAAATGAGCGCAAGTACAGCACCTTTGATAGGGAGCTACTGGGACTTTTCCTCGCAACCAGACACTTTCGGTTCCTGTTGGAGGGCCGGCAGTTCACCGCTTTCGTGGACCACAAACCGCTGACGTTCTGCATGGCCAAAACTTCGGAGCCGTGGTCTGGGCGTCAGCAGCGCCATCTCGCGGCGGTCTCTGAGTTCACTACGGACATACAACATGTGTCTGGCAAGGATAACTTTGTCGCCGACTGCCTTTCACGGGCTGTTGTTAACTCCGTTCACTTGGGGCTCGACTACGCCGCTATGGCAGCGGACCAGGCCAAGGACGCGACCGTTCAGGACTACCGGTCGGGCCCTACGGCGCTGCGCCTGGAGGACGTGGCGTTCGACGCGGCTAACACTACCCTCCTCTGCGACGTCTCCACCGGCCAACCGCGACCCCTGGTGCCTGCTTCCTGGCGGCGCCGGGTTTTCGACACCGTCCACGGCCTTTCACATCCTGGGGTGAAGGCCTCGACCAAGATGGTGAGTGTCAAGTTTGTTTGGCCGGGGCTCCGCAAGGATGTTAGAGCCTGGGCCAGCTCGTGTGTGGCGTGCCAGCGCGCCAAGGTGCACCGCCATACCAAAGCCCCTTTGGCGCCGTTTGTGGTTCCAGAGAGGCGGTTCGACCACGTGAATGTTGACCTTGTGGGCCCTCTGCCTCCCTCCCGTGGTTATACCTTCCTCCTCACTATTGTGGACAGGGCTACCAGATGGCCGGAGGCTATCCCCTTGTCCTCGACGACGGCCGCGGAGGTGGCACGGGCGTTCATCGGCTGCTGGGTGGCCCGTTTTGGCACGCCTGGTGACATCACAAGCGACCGAGGCTCCCAATTTACCTCTGAGCTCTGGACGGCGGTTGCTGAGCACCTCGGGATGAAGATCCACCGCACTACTGCCTACAACCCGCAGAGCAACGGACTGTGCGAGCGGTTCCATCGGGACATGAAAGCAGCTCTGCGGGCCAGCCTCACGGGCGGCGACTGGGTGGACCGGCTTCCGTGGGTCATGCTCGGCCTGCGTTCAGCCCCTAAGGAGGACCTCCAGGCATCCGCCGCGGAGCTGGTGTATGGCGAGCCTCTACGGGTTCCAGGGGCGTTCCTTCCGACTGCTACGGCTCCCTGGTCGCCCGCCTCTCACCTCAGTGCGTCCCGGAGCGCTGCTGACGCCTTCGTTCCCGTTCCGACGTCTCGACACTGCCTTCCCCAGTCCTACGTCCCCAAGGATCTGCCATCGGCGAAATACGTCTTCATAAGACACGACAGCCATCGGTCCCCGCTGCAGCCTCCATACGACGGGCCCTTCCGTGTCCTGGAGGCGGGGGATAAGAACTTTGTGGTAGACATGGGGGGAAGACCGGAGCGGGTGGCTATAGACCGTCTCAAGCCTGCTCACGTGGACATTGGGGAGCCGGTGCAAGTGGCCCTGCCGCCGCGACGGGGGCGCCCTCCTCGGTCGGCCCCTGCGCCTGCCTCTCTTCCGGCCCCAGCTCCACCGGTGGCTCGCGTTTCGGGCCCATTTGTTTCCCCTCCTGTCAAGCACAGCCGTTACGGACGGAAGGTCCTCCCCCCGGCCCGTTACCTGTTGTCCCATTGACTTTGCACTGTGTTGGTTACTGTTCATTTACTGCAGGGTCATGTTTTTCTGTTATGCAATTGCACTTTTTCTGTTTTGCAGGGTTTTGTGTAAGTGAATTCTGGGGGGGCCTGTGTGGTGACCCAAACCATATAATGAGAGACATTCACCTAAGAGGACACTGTAGCTTTAAGAGAAGAAGCGGAGAGGGAGTTAGGAACTTCCGTTTCCGGTTGAGAGGTCGTTGTTGTTGTCGAATGTATGACATGCTATGTTGGAGCTAGTAAACTTCCTCGACTACGCTCACGTCTCCTGTCTCGTTGTTTACAAACTCCACACTATCCTTCAAGTCAGGGGTTTATTTCGTCTGTTTCTATATGCAGTTAAGCACGATGCTATCACGTTAGCTACGTAGCTAAAGTGTTTTGCCGATGTATTGTCGTGGAGATAAAAGTCACTGTGAATGTCCATTTCACGTTCTCGACTCTCATTTTCAAGAGGATATAGTATCCGAGGTGGTTTAAAAGACAAATCCGTGATCCACAGTAGAAAAAGGAGAGAGTGTGGAATCCAATGAGCCAGCTTGTACCTAAGTTACGGTCAGAGCGAAAAAAGATATGTCTTGCACTGCATTCTAGTCCTTCACTCTAACGTTCCTCATCCACGAATCTTTCATCCTCGCTCAAATTAATGGGGTAATCGTCGCTTTCTCGGTCCGAATCGCTCTCGCTGCATTGAAAACAATGGGGAAATGTGTGGAGCCTTTCAACCGTTAATTTCACGCTACTTCCGGTACAGGCAAGGCTTTTTTTATCAGCGACCAAAAGTTGCGAACTTTATCGTCGATGTTCTCTACTAAATCCTTTCAGCAAAAATATGGCAATATCGCGAAATGATCAAGTATGATACATAGAATGGATCTGCTATCCCCGTTTACAAAAAAAAATAATTTCAGTAGGCCTTTAATGTGTGACTCAAACGAGAGAGTTGGGTCGAAGATAATACCCAGATTCTTTACCGAGTCGCCTTGTGTAAATGTTTGGTTGTCAAATGTTAAGGTGGTATTATTAAATAGATGTCGGTGTCTAGCAGGACCGATAATCAGCATTTCCGTTTTCTTAGCGCTGAGTTGCAAAAAGTTAGCGGACGTTCATTGTTTAATTTCATTAAAACACGCCTCCAGCTGACTACAATCCGGTGTATTGGTCAGCTTTAGGGGCATGTAGAGTTGGGTGTCATCAGTATAACAGTGAAAGCTAACACCGTATTTGCGTATGATATCGCCTAGCGGCAGCATATAAATGCTAAAGAGTGCATAAACGCGTTAATAAATGAACCCACGCATCGCAACGGTAATATGATAGATCTAGTGCTTGTCAGGGGCTTCACCACCTCCAAAGTTATGACACTCCCGTATACTAAAGTAATGTCCGATCATTACCTTATAAAATTCGAAGTTCTGACTCATTGTCAACAAGGTAATAATAATAATAACTGCTATAGCAGCCGCAACATTAATGCTGCCACAACAATGACTCTTGCTGGCCTACTGCCTTCGGTAATGGCACTATTACCAAATTATGTGGGCTCAATTGATAACCTCACTAACAACTTTAACGACGCCCTGCGCCAAACCGTTGATAGTATAGCACCGCTAAAGCTAAAAAGGGCCCCTAAAAGGCATACCCCATGGTTTACAGAAGAAACTAGAGCTCATAAATGATCATGTAGAAAGCTGGAACGCAAATGGCGCGCCTAAACTTGAGGTTTTCCATCAAGTATGGAATGATAGTTTAATAACTTATAAACGCATGCTTACCTTAGCTAAAGCTAAATATTACTCAAATATCATCCGCTTCAACAAAAAAGATCCTACATTTTTGTTTAGTACAGTAGCATCGCTAACCCAACAAGGGATTCCTACCAGTAGCTCCACCCACTCGGCAGATGACGTTATGAATTTCTTTAATAAGAAAATTGAACTCATTAGAAAGGAGATTAAAGACAACGCATCCCAGCTACAACTGGGTTATATTAACACGGATACGACTGTATATACGACGGATACTGCCCTCCAAAATAGTCTTTCTCTTTTTGATGAAATAACATTAGAGGAATTGTTAAAGGCCTACTGAAATACATTTTTTTTATTTAAACGGGGATAGCAGATCCATTGATCATTTCGCGATATTGCCATATTTTTGCTGAAAGGATTTAGTAGAGAACATCGACGATAAAGTTTGCAACTTTTGGTCGCTGATAAAAAAAAAAGCCTTGCCTGTACCGGAAGTAGCATGACGTCGCAGGTTGAAATGCTCCTCACATTTCCCCATTGTTTTCAATGCAGCGAGAGGGATTCGGACCGAGAAAGGGACGATTACCCCATTAATTTGAGCCAGGATGAAAGATTTGTGGATGAGGAACATGAGAGTGAAGGACTAGAGTGCAGTGCAGGACGCATCTTTTTTCGCTCTGACCGTAACTTAGGTACAAGCTGGCTCATTGGATTCCACACTCTCTCCTTTTTCTATTGTGGATCACAGATTTGTATTTTAAACCACCTCAGATACTATATCCTCTTGAAAATGAGAGTCGAGAACGCAAAATGGACATTCACAGTGACTTTTATTTCCACGACAATACATCGGCGAAACACTTTAGCTACGGAGCTAACGTGGTAGCATCGGGCTTAACTGCATATAGAAACAAAAGAAATAAGCCCCTGACTGGAAGGATAGACAGAAAATTAACAATACTATTAAACCATGGACCTGTAACTACACGGTTAATGCTTTCCAGCCTGGCGAAGGTTAACAATGCTGTTGCTAACGACGCCATTGAAGCTAACTTAGCAACGGGACTTCACAGAGCTATGCTAAAAACATTAGCTATCCACCTACGCCAGCCCTCATCTGCTCATCAACACCCGTGCTCACCTGCGTTCCAGCGATCGACGGTGCGACAAAGGACTTCACCCGATCATCCGTGCGGTCGGCGGCTAGCGGCGGCTAGCGGCGGCTAGCGTGGGATAGCGCGTCTGCTATCCAAGTCAAAGTCCTCCTGCTTGTGTTGCTGGAGCTAGCCGCTAATACACCGATCCCACCTACAACTTTCTTCTTTGCAGTCTTCATTGTTCATTAAACAAATTGCAAAAGATTCACCAACACAGATGTCCAGAATACTGTGGAATTTTGAGATGAAAACATAGCTTTTTGTATTGGATTCATTGGAGTCCGAATACTTCCGTTTCAACGATTGACGTCACGCGCATACGTCATCATACATAGACGTTTTCAACCGGAAGTTTAGCGGTAAATTTAAAATTGCACTTTATAAGTTAACCCGGCCGTACTTGGCATGTGTTGCAATGTTAAGATTTCATCATTGATATATAAACTATCAGACTGCGTGGTTGGTAGTAGTGGGTTTCAGTAGGCCTTTAAGGCGTGTAAATGGGATAAAACAAACAACATGTTTACTTGACCCACTTCCTGGGAAACTTATCAAGGAGCTTTTTGTATTATTAGGTCCATCAGTGCTAAATATTATAAACTTATCACTTTCCTCTGGCACTGTTCCCCTAGCATTCAAAAAAGTGATTATTCATCCTCTGCTCAAAAGACCTAACCTCGATCCTGACCTCATGGTAAACTACCGGCCGGTGTCTCACCTTCCGTTTATTTTGAAAATCCTCCAAAAGATTGTTGCACAGCAGCTAAATGAACACTTAGTGTCTAACAATCTCTGTGAACCCTTTCAATCCGGTTTCAGGGCAAATCACTCCACAGAGACAGCCCTCGCAAAAATGACTAATGATTGATTGATTGATTGATTCAGACTTTTATTAGTAGGTTGCACAGTGAAGTACATATTCCGTACAATTGACCACTAAATGATAACACCCGAATACGTTTTTCAACTTGTTTAAGTCGGGTCCACTTAAATTGATTCATGATACAGATATATACTATTTTCATAATACAGTCATCACACAAGATAATCATCAGAGTATATACATTGAATTATTTACATTATTTATAATCCGGGGTGTGGGATATGGAGGGGGTGGGGGGGGGGGGTTAAGTTTGGTTGGTATCAACACTTTAGTCATCAACAATTGCATCAGGTCTGACTTGGTAGGATATGTATAGCAAGTATTGGACACAGAGAGAGAGATCAGAAATTATAAGAAAAAGTGTCTACATTTGATTGTTTACATTTGATTACTTACAATCCGAAGAGGTATGATGAGGAAGGGAGGGTGTCAGTTTAGGGTTGAAGTTGCCTGCAGGTGTTCTTTTAGTGCAGTTTTGAAGGAGGATAGAGATGCCCTTTCTTTTACACCTGTTGGGAGTGCATTCCACATTGATGTGGCATAGAAAGAGAATGAGTTAAGACCTTTGTTAGATCGGAATCTGGGTTTAACGTGGTTAGTGGAGCTCCCCCTGGTGTTGTGTTTATGGCGGTCATTTACGTTAAGGAAGTAGTTTGACATGTACTTCGGTATCAGGGAGGTGTAGCGGATTTTATAGACAAGGCTCAGTGCAAGTGGTTTTACTCTGTCCTCCACCCTGAGCCAGCCCACTTTGGAGAAGTGGGTAGGAGTGAGGTGTGATCTGGGGTGGAGGTCTAGAAGTATTCTGACTAGCTTGTTCTGGGATGTTTGGAGTCTAGATTTGAGGGTTTTGGAGGTGCTAGGGTACCAGGAGGTGCATGCGTAAACGAAAAAGGGTTGAACGAGAGTTCCTGCCAGAATCTTCATGGTGCTTTTATTGACCAGAGAGGAGATTCTATAGAGAAATCTCGTTCGTTGGTTGACCTTTTTGATTACCTTGGTTGCCATTTTATCACAGGAAAGATTAGCCTCTAGTTTGGAACCTAGGTAGGCGACCTCATCTTTCCTGGTGATAACAATGTCACCCACTTTTATAGTGAAGTCACTGACTTTCTTAAGGTTGATGTGGGACCCAAATAGGATGGATTCCGTTTTACCCAAGTGTATGGATAGCTTGTTGTCAGCGAGCCAGGTGCAAATTCTACAGAGTTCAGCACTGAGGATTTTCTCCACCTGTGACTTGTTTTTGCCGGATACCAGCAGGGCCGAGTCATCCGGAAACAAAAACAATTCACAGTCGCATGCTGATGACATGTTGTTTATGTATATTAGGAACAGTAAAGGCCCTAATATACTGCCTTGGGGGACTCCACAGCTTACTGAGAGGGGGGGGACGGGGGGGGGGGGGCACGGTGCTGTTCAACTCAACCACCTGTTTCCTCCCCTCCAAGTAAGATTGCATCCAGCTCGATGAGGTTTTATCAAATCCGATTGCTCTGAGCTTATCCAACAGTATAGCGTGGTTAACGGTGTCAAAGGCTTTCCGAAAGTCCAGCATGACCATGCCGCAGTATTTGCCCGCGTCCACCTCATGTTTGATGTGGTCGGTCAGATAGAGAAGGCATGTGTCAGTGGAGTGGTTATTTCTGAAGCCGGATTGGAATTTATACATGAGTTTATTAGTGACAAGGTAACTATCGACCTGTTCATAAACAATTTTTTCCATTACTTTCGAAATGGAACTGAGAATAGAAACAGGTCGGTAGTTGCCAGGTTCTAATATGCTTCCTTTTTTAAAGAGGGGAGTTACTCTTGCTATTTTGAAATCTTTTGGTACTTGGCCTTGAGTAATTGAGAGGTTTATTATGTGCGTGATGATCAGGGCAATGGTGGTGGCAGAGTCCCTGAGGAATCTGGAGGGGATATTATCAAGGGCGGTGGCCTTGTTTGGGTGGAACGCGCTCAATTTTTTAATCACCTCGTCAGCTGAGACCATTTCTAATTTGAAATCATTGTTGGATACTCCTAGCTTTCTGTAGAAGGCTTTAATGTGTTCTACACCAAAGCGACCAGAGTGGTGGGACAGCTTCTTGACTAGAGTTGTGGCTATGCTGGTGAAAAATGTGTTAAGTCTCCTTACTACCTCCATTTTGTCTGTAATGAGGGAGTCACCCTTCTTGATGTTGATGTTGGTGAGTCCGGTTTTAAGTTTCTGGCTGCAACCAGGAAGCTGGTTGTTGAGGATTTTCCAGAGCTCACGTGGCTTATTTGTGTTATCCTCTATTTTGTCGGTAAAGTAATTTTTTTTAAGGATTTAGTCAGGTTAGTTGTCTTATTTTTTCATTTATTGCATTGCTTTTTGAGTGTTGAAAGGAGTGATTTGAGGTTATTATTGGGTTGTTTATCTACTTCGGTTTTGCACTTTTGGTATTCAGAGTATTTTCTGTCTCTGTCTTTTATGGCAGCTAATAGGTCTGGATTCATCCATGGTTCAGAGCGGGCTTTGATCCTGACTGTTCTAAGGGGAGCCATATCATTTAGTATCGCTAGGAACGTTGTTTTGAAGCGATCTCAGGCATCTTCGACCAGGTTGCTCGTGAGCACAGGGGACCAGTCCCACTCACCTAATTTAAGGTTGAAATTATCACTGGATTATGTTTTAACGGATCTGGATTGAGCTGTTATGTGGCCATTGGCTTTGGGTTTGTACAAAGAATGCTCTGTATCCCGTGTAGACCTTGGGGGGTCAAGGTGACGCGGTGAAGACCCCCAGGGCCTCGGGAGAGGCCAGGAGGACCTCCACACTGTTGATGTTGACTGTCACCTTGTTGACCGCCGCCGCGTTGTTCGCCGCCGTGCTGTTCACTGCCGTGTTGTTCACTGCCGTGTTGTTCGCCGCCGGGCCGCTGTCTTCATCGATGTCTGGGTCGTCCTCCACCGCCACCGCCGACCGTGTCGATGAACGGGGTGAAGTCCTCTGTCGAGCCGCCGATCGCTGGAGCACAGGTGAGCTCAGGTTGTGATGAGCAGATAGGAGGTCCCAAAGCTAAGTTAGCTTCAATGGCGTCGTTTGCAGTAGCATTGCTAGGCTTCGCCAGCCGGGACAACATTAACCGGGTGGTTACAGGTCCAGGGTTTAGTTCAGTGTCTCCTGAGAGTAGAAGTAATAGTAGTATTGTTGATCTTCGGTCTATCCTTCCAGTCAGGGGCATGTTTCTTCTGTTTCGATCTGCAGTTAAGCACGATGCTATCACATTAGCTCCGAAGCTAAAGTGCTTCGCCGATGTATTGTCAATGAGATAAAAGTCACTGTGATTGTCCATTTTGTGTTCACGACTCTCATTTTCAAGAGGGTAAAGTATCCGAGGTGGTTTAAAATACAAATCCGTGATCCACAATATAAAAAGGAGAAAGTGTGGAATCAAACGACCGCTACCGTGGGAGGGAATAAAGATGCGACCGCTTTTCATGACGACTGGCTACTGATGCGTCATCTATGTTGCTGCTTCTTTATCTTAGCGCTGCTTTCGATACCGTCGATCATATTACTTTATTAGAGCGTATCAAAACACGTATTGGTATGTCAGACTTAGCCTTGTTTTGGTTTAACTGTTATCTTACTGACAGGATGCAGTGCGTCTCCCATAACAATTTGACTATGTTAAGGTAACGTGCGGAGTTCCCCAGGGTTCGGTTCTTGGCCCTGCACTCTTTATCATATACATGCTGCCGCTAGGCGACATCATACGCAAATACAGTGTTAGCTTTCACTGTTATGCTGATGACACCCAACTCTACATGCCCCTAAAGCTGACCAACACGCCGGATTGTAGTCAGCTGGAGACGTGTCTTAATGAAATTAAACAATGGATGTCTGCTAACTTTTTGCAACTCAACGCCAAGAAAACGGAAATGCTGATTATCGGTCCTGCTAGACACCGACATCTATTTAATAATACCACCTTAACATTTGACAACCAAACAATTACACAAGGCGACTCGGTAAAGAATCTGGGTATTATCTTCGACCCAACTCTCTCGTTTGAGTCACACATTAAGAGTGTTACTAAAACGGCCTTCTTTCATCTCCGTAATATCGCTAAAATTCGTTCCATTTTGTCCACTAGCGACGTTGAGATCATTATTCATGCGTTCGTTACGTCTCATCTCGATTACTACATGGTCTAACTCCATCCTATCTTGCCGATTGTTTTGTACCATATGTCCCGGCAAGAAATCTGCGTTCAAAGAACTCCGGCTTATTAGTGATTCCCAGAGCCCAAAAAAAGTCTGCGGGCTAAAGAGCGTTTTCTATTCGGGCTCCAGTACTATGGAATGCCCTCCCGGTAACACTTAGAGATGCTACCTCAGTAGAAGCATTTAAGTCCCATCTTAAAACTCATTTGTATACTCTAGCCTTTAAATAGACCCCCTTTGTAGACCAGTTGATCTGCCGTTTCTTTTCTTTTCTCCTCTGCCCCCCTCTCCCTTGTGGAGGGGGGGGACACAAGTCCGGTGGACATGGATGAAGTGCTGGCTGTCCAGAGTCGGGACCCGGGGTGGACCGCTCGTCTGTGCATCGGTTGGGGACATCGCTGCGCTGCTGACCCGTCTCCGCTCGAGATGGTCTCCTGCTGGCCTTTCACAATATTATGTCAGACCCACTCGACGTCCATTGCATCCGGTCTCCCCTAGGGGGGGGGGGGGTCTCACCCAACCCACATATGCGGTCCTCTCCAAGGTTTCTCATAGTCATTCACATCAACGTACCATTGGGGTTGTGAGATGTTCCTTGCCCTTATGTGGGCTCTGTACCGCGGATGTCGTTGTGGCTTGTGCAGCCCTTTGAGACACTTGTGATTTAGGGCTATATAAATAAACATTGATTGATTGATTGATTGATTGATCACTGAAGGTAGCAACATGTGTGAGACGTACCTTTCTTTCTCCGAGTGACGGTTGAAGGCTGTGCAGCAAATAAGTTGCACTTGTCATGTGAAGTAATATCTCAGCGTGTGCTCATCTTCCTACCATGCAGATCCATCTTTGGCTCAGTGGAGTGTTAACATGCACGGCAGGAAATGTGTTCTATTTTTTTTTTTCTTTCCTGTTCTGCTTGGTAAAATGAGGCAAGATGGTCAGGATGTCATCTATCTAGAAGACAGGTGCATGTCTGCCTTCAGCAATGCGACTAAAATGTACATGACGTGCTCTGATCTGTCATTTGGAGTATTCAGGGCCAACTAGTATCACCAATCGAAAGAACCGGACTAGAAGCCGATACTTTTTTCTTACACTTTGAACCTTGCGGCTTATAAATTATGATGTTTTTCTCCGATTACAGCCATCTACCATGAGCTAATACAACAACATTTCATTCTTATCTGAACTGCAAAGTTCAAATTTGAATGACAATAAATGGTAGTCTAAGTCTAAGTCCAAGCCTACTAACACAGTTTAAAAAAAAAAAAAGAGAGGCAAATACACATAGGAAGTGTTTAATTGTCCTTGCTATGGCGCCATCTTATGGACAATTTTGCTCACTGCAGGTGTCCTTTCATTTACACGTATGATGTCTTTCTTTTTCTTCGCCAAGTTAATCCTCCAGCCTTCCATAACATTTCTACTTGTATGAATTTGTCATTAATGGTAAAAAATGGTAAAGTGAGTTATACTTGTATAGCGCTTTTCTACCTTGAAGGTACTTAAAGCGCTTTGACACTATTTCCACATCCACCCACTCACACACTGATGGCGGGAGCTGCCATGCAAGGCCCAAACCACGACCCATCAGGAGCAAGGGTGAACTGTCTCGCTCAAGGACACAACGGACATGACGAAGTTGGTAGAAGGCGGGGATTGAACCAGGAACCCTCAGATTGCTGGCATGGCCACTCTCCCAACCGCGCCACGCCGTCCCCATTCTTTCATCACTCCAAGCAACATTTGTAAGTTTTACAATATAACTAAAATGGTTTAAACCCACTAAATTGTCCCATGAGTGATGTCTGTAGGAGTGTTTTCATGCATATTTATGTGCGCTATCGTAATGTAATGAAGCTAGCGTCGTTAGCATTAGCAAATATGCTAACACGTTTACGAGTGTCTGTGTTAGTATTATCAACTTACAATGGCATTCTTTTTGTATCGTTTCAGTTTCACAAATTCCTCAGTAAATTCACTAAAACCTCACCGTGGAGTTATTGAGTCTGTTTAGCTGATTGGAGAGCTAGCTTCCACAGCTAGTTGGTCCATGACGATGACTTCTGTTTTGTTTGATCAGCTGTTTTACTGTTTACAGACACCATTTGGAAACAATTATGGTATGTAAATAAACATTTACAAAATATTTCAGTGTAAAGAAGTCATTTCACAACCTATATATCTGTGGTTTATAGTGGTTTATAGTCCAGTGCGGCTTATATATGGATTTTTCTTCGCTGAAGGACATAATACGAATAGTTTTTTTTCTTTTAAAAACATGCAACGACACTGAAAAGGTGTGTTATTGTTTGTGTCATGGCGCCATCTTTTGGACAAGCTCCTTCACTGCAGTTGCGGCAGTGCTGCATTGCCCTTTCGTTTAGACTGACCTTCCGTTTTCTAACCATCCATAGCATTCTCCTCTTATGGATTCTTCATTCATCACTGCAAGCAACCTTTGTAAGTTTTACAATGAATCCAAAACAATTCATACCTGCTAAACCGTCCCATGTGTGATGTCTGTAGGTGTGTTTTCATGCATATTTGTATGAGCGTCATTAGCGTTAGCTAATATGCTAAAACGTTTAGTGTCAGTGTTAGTATAATTAACTTACGATAGCATTTTTTTTGTGTTGTTTCAGTTTCACAATTTCCTCAGTAAATTCACCAAAACGTAACCGTGGAGTTATTGAGTCTGTTTAGCTGATTGGAGCTAGTGGGTCCATGACAATGACTTCTGTTTTGTTTGATCCCCCGTTTTACTGCCCTGTTACACACACCATTTGGAAACAATTAAAGTATGTAAATAAACCTTCATAAAATATTTCAGCGTCATTAACTTATTTCACAACGTATATATCTGCGGCTTATATATGGAAAAAAAAAAAAATTCTTCTAAAATTGCAGCTTATACGGTATTCTCTTTCTTATTGTTGGCAAAAAAGAATGAACTGGTAAACACATGATTGGTCATGAAACAACACTGGTACTGTGGAGTGCTGACAACAACTGCAGATGGTATCTCCCTTCTTACTTGCTATTTGCACACAAGAAAAAGGGCACGAAAAGGCCAAAACGCTGCATGCTGACATTTCACTGCGGTTGCAAGATAAAAGCTACAAAAGAGGAGACATTTTAAGTAAAGCAGGTCGATATGGCCTCCAAATATACAAGAGCAGACAGCGTGTCCTTTCAAAAGATAATAATGCTAATTTAAACAAATATTATTGTATGGAATGTTCATGGTGAGCAATTTATATTGTTAGGATTTTATTGGTGCGATACCTGTATCTATGTTCCTTGTCGATATCGGTAATAATCAGCACTATTGTCGGTACTGTATGTGATTTGTGGAAATAAACATATGAAAAAATGCCTTTTAGTGAACATTTCTATTAGCAGAGGAGGTTGAATACCTGCAACATAATGTACTGTATGACCTCAGAGCAGGAAGTCTTTTATCAACACCATTTTTTTAAAAAAGGCTTCAATAAGTCAACTACATTTATCAATCTGTTTCTATTCAGTACAACTACACTCCGCTAGAAATAATATTGATATATTTGCAGAGAACGCAGCTTTTAATCTAAATCAATACAATCACTTAACATGTGATGTGGGTCTGTATTATAACAGTAGCAATTGTTATTTGTGTTTATGTTGCACACGGATGTATTTGAGTGACGGACCGGAAGCCATACTGAGTGTTAACAGTTACTGATGTACAGAATGTGTGTGTGTAGTAGGGTTGTTCCCCTATCAATATTTTGGTACTGTTACCAACATGTATTTTGGTACTTTTCTAAATAAAGGGGACCACAAAAAATGGCATTATTGCTTTATTTGAACAAAAAATCTTAGTGTACATTAAACATGTGTTTATTATTGTAATTTAGTCCTTAAATTAAATAGTGAACATACTGGACAACTTGTCTTTTAGTAATAAGTAAACAAACAAAGACTCCTAATTATTCTGCAGTAACATTTTGTGTAATTTATATTATATTATGTTGTCTACATTATGAGGGACAAACTGTAAAAAATGATTATTAATCCACTTGTTCATTTACTGTAAATATCTGCTTTTTCTCTCTTTTAACATGTTCTATCTACACTTCTGTTAAAATGTATTAATCACTTATTCTTCTCTTCTTTGATACTTTACATTAGTTTTGGATGATACCAGTAATTGAGGTATCGATCCGATACCAAGTACTTACAGGATCATATTTGGTCATATTCAAAGTCATCATGTGTCCAGGGACATATTTACTGAGTTTATAAACATAATATGAATTTTATAAAAACAAAACAAGATTTTGTGATGCTAAAAAAATATCGATTTAATCATAGTAGTATCGACTGGATACACTCTTGTACTTAGACTTCCCTTTATTGTCATTCAAACTTGAACTTTGCAGTACATATAGTATCATTACAGTGGATGTCAGGTGTAGATCCACCCATGGCATTTGTTTGCATTCAGGGGTGCTAGCTTGCTGTTAGCGGTGAGCTATTGTATCCTCCTAGGGTGTGTAGTGAAGCATGCTTAGCTATTCCTGGTCCTCCAGTGATAATGTATCTGTAAGAAACGTACTTTATTTGTCGCCATGGAGGTGAGGATTAGTGATTTAGAAGTAGCTAAAACACTGCCGACTGCGAATGTGCATTAGCCGCTAGCTAGGTAACCATGTTTTAAAGCACCTCTTCCTGAGGGTGTTTCAGTGTTATAACTTCACCTTTATCTTTACTTTTTACACCAAAATGCGTCCATTCTCCGAACAAACTAGGGTTGTACCATCTGCCGGTACTAGTATAGTATCGTGGTACTAATGAATCAAAAATGGTACTATACTGTTTGAAAAGTACCGGTTCCCCTTATTTATATTTTTTTTGACGGGCATGACGGCGCGTCATGACATTGCTGGTTTTACGAGCAGAGGAGCATGTTCGGCAGCGCACACACACAGAGTACTTACAAACAGACACACATTGTAGACAGAAAAGGGAGAATGGACGCATTTTGGTGTAAATAGTAAAGATAAAGGTGAAGTTATAACACTGAAACACCCTCAGGAAGAGGTGCTTTAAAACATGGCTAGCCAGCTAGCAGCTAACATCCATCCACAGTGCTTTATTTACTTCTAAATCACTAATCCTGGCCTCCATGGCGACAAATAAAGTAAGTTTCTTACAAGTAACATCATCACTGCAGGACGAGAAATAGCTAAACATGCTTCACTACACACCCTGGAAGGATACAATAGCTTACCGCCATCACCGCTAACAAAAGCTAACGCTCCTAAATGTAAACAAACGATGGATCTCCACCTGACATCCACTATAATGATACCAAATACAATAGTGTATCTAATCGATACTACTATAAATACATTGATATATTTTTTCCGTCACAAAATCTTTTTTCCCTCTTTAAAAATTCATATTATGTTTATCTATCCATACATCCATCCATTTTCTTCTGCTAATCTGAGGTTGGGTCGCGGGGGCAGCAGCCTAAGCAGAGAGGCCCAGACTTCCCTCTCCCCAGCCACTTAGTCCAGCTCTTCCCGGGGGATCCCGAGGCGTTCCCAGGCCAGCCGGGAGACATAGTCTTCCCAACGTGTCCCGGGTCTTCCCCTTGGCCTCCTGCCGGTCGGACGTACCCCAAACATCTCCCTAGGGAGGCGTTCGGGTGGCATCCTGACCAGATGCCCGAACCACCTCATCTGGCTCCTCTCGATGTGGAGGAGCAGCAGCTTTACTCCGAGTTTGTCCCGGATGACAGAGCTTCTAACCCTATCTCTAAGGGAGAGACCCGCCACCCGGCGGAGGAAACTAATTTCGGCCGCTTGTACCCGTGATCTTGTCCTTTCGGTCATAACCCAAAGCTCATGACCATAGGTGAGGATGGGAACGTAGATCGACCGGTAAATTGAGAACTTTGCCTTCCGGCTCAGCTCCTTCTTCACCACAACGGATCGATACAGTGTCCGCATTACTGAAGACGCCGCACCGATTCGCCTGTCGATCTCACGATCCACTCTTCCCCCACTCGTGAGCAAGACTCCTAGGTACTTGAACTCCTCCACTTGGGGCAATATCTCCACCCCAACTTGGAGATGACACTCCACCCTTTCCCGGGCAAGAACCATGGACTTGGACTTGGGGGTGCTGATTCTCATCCCAGTCGCTTCACACTCGGCTGCGAACCGATCCAGTGAGAGCTGAAGATTCTGGCCAGTTGAATACATCAGGACCACATCATCTGCAAAAAGCAGAAACTTAATCCTGCAGCCACCAAACCAGATCCCCTCATTGCCCTGACTGTGCCTAGAAATTCTGTCCATAAAAGTTATGAACAGAATCGGTGACAAAGGGCAGCCTTGGTGGAGTTCAACCCTCACTGGAAACGGGTCCGACTAACTGTCGGCAATGTGGACCAAGCTCTGACACTGATCATACAGGGAGCGGACCACCACAATCAGACAGTCCGATACCCTATACTCTCTGAGCACTCCCCACAGGACTTCCCGGGGGACACGGTCGAATACCTTCTCCAAGTCCACAAAGCACATGTAGACTGGTTGGGCAAACTCCCATGCATCCTCAAGGACCCTGTCGAGAGTATAGAGCTGGTCTACCGTTCCACGACCAGGACGAAAACCACATGGTTCCTCCTGGATCTGAGGTTCGACTATCCGGCGTAGCCTCCTCTCCAGTACACCTGAATAGACCTTACCGGGAAGGCTGAGGAGTGTGATCCCACGATAGTTGGAACACACCCTACGGTTCCCCTTCTTAAATAGAGGAACCACCACCCCGGTCTGCCAATCCAGAGGTACTGCCCCCGATGTCCACGCGATGTTGCAGAGTCTTGTCAACCAAGACAGCCCCACAGCATCATTCACCCCCAAGGCCTTGCCACCGAGGAGCTTTTTAACTACCTCGGCAACCTCAGCCCCAGAAATAGGAGATTCCACCACAGATTTCCTAGGCACTGCTTCCTCATAGGAAGATGTGTTGGTGGGATTGAGGAGGTCTTCGAAGTATTCCCTCCACCGATCCACAATAGCCGCAGTAGAGGTCAGCAGCACACCATCCTCACCATACACGGTGTTGACAGTGCACTGCTCCTCCCCTGAGGCGGCGGATGGTGGACCATGGCTTCCCCAAACTTCTCCCATGTCCGAGTTTTTTCCTCCGCGACCGCTGAAGCCGCACTTGGCTTGGCCTGTCAGTACCTGTCCGCTGCCTCTGGAGTCCCATGAGCCAAAAGGACCCGATAGGACTCTTCAGCTTGACGACATCCCTCACTGTTGGTGTCCACCGGCGGGTTCTAGGATTACCGCCACGACAGGTACCAACCACCTTGCGGCCACAGCTCCAATCAGCCGCCTCGACAATAGAGGCACGGAACATGGTCCACTCGGACTCAATATCCAGTGCCTCCCTCGTAACATGTTCAAAGTTCTTCCGGAGGTGGGAATTGAAACTCTCTATGACAGGAGACTCTGCTAGACGTTCCCAGCAGACCCTCACAATGCGTTTGGGCCTACCAGGTCTGTCCGGCATCCTCCCCCACCATCGGAGCCAGCTCACCACCAGGTGGTGATCGGTAGAAAGCTCTGCCCCTCTCTTCACCCGAGTGTCCAAAACATGAGGCCGCAAATCCGATGACACAACTACAAAGTCAATCATGGAACTGTGGCCGAGGGTGTCCTGGTGCCAAGTGCACATATGGACACCCTTATTTTTGAACATTGTGTTTGTTATGGACAATCCGTGACAAGCACAAAAGTCCAATAACAAAGCACCACTTGGGTTCAGATCCGGGCGGCCATTCTTCCCGATCACGCCGCTCCAGGTTTCACTGTCGTTGCCAACATGAGCATTGAAGTCCCCCAGCAGAACAAGGGAATCACCCGAGGGAGAACTCTCCAGTACTCCCTGAAGGGAATCCAAAAAGAGTGGGTACTCTGAGCTTCTGTTTGGTGCGTAAGCACAAACAACAGTCAGGACCTGTCCCCCCACCCGAAGGCGGAGGGAAGCTACCCTCTCGTCTACTGGGTTAAAGTCCAACGTGCAAGCTTTGAGCCTGGGGACAACAAGAATTGCCACCACAGCCCGTCTCCTCTCATTGCTTGCAACGCCAGAGTGGAAAAGAGTCCAGCCCCTCTCAAGAGAACTGGTTCCAGAGCCCTTGCTGTGCGTCGAAGTGAGTCAGACTATATCTAGCCAGAACTTCTCCACCTCGCGCACCAGCTCAGGCTCCTTCCCTCCCAGCGAGGTGACGTTCCACGTCCCAAGAGCTAGCTTATGTAGCCGAGGATCGGACCGCCAACTGCCCTGCCTTTGGCTTCCGCCCAGCTCACGCTGCACCCGACCTCTTTGACGCTTCCCATGAGTGGTGAGCCCATTGGAGGGGGGACCCACCTTACCTTTTCGGGCTGAGCCCGGCCGGGCCCCATCGGGACAGGGCCGGCCACCAGCCGCTTGCCATCGTGCCCCACCTCCGGGCTTGGCTCCAGAGGGGAGCCCTGGTGACCCGCGTCCGAGCGAGGGAAATCTAGGTCCTCGAGTTGTACTTTTCATAAAGGTCTTTGAGCTGCTCTTTGTCTGATCCCTCACCTAGGACCTGTTTGTCTTGGGAGACCCTACCAGGGGGCATAGAAGGCCCTGGACAACATAGCTCCTAGGATCATTGGGACACGCAAACTCCTCTACTACGATAAGGTGGCAGCTCAGAAAGGAGAGTGGGTACTTATATTATGTTTATAAACTCAGCAAATACGTCCCTGGACACATGAGGACTTTGAATATGACCAATGTATAATCCTGTAACTACTTGGTATCGGATCGATACCTAAATGTGTGGTATCATCCAAAACTACTGTAAAGTATCAAAAAAGAGAATAAGTGATTATTACATTTTAACAGAAGTGTAGATAGGACATGTTAAAACAGAAAATAAGCAGATATAAACAGTAAATGAACAAGTAGATTAATAATACATTTTTACATCTTGTCCCTCATAATGTAGACAAAATGATAGAATGATAAATGACAATATGTTACTTCATATGTCAGCAGACTAATTAGGAGTCTTTGTTTGTTTACTTACCACTAAAAGACAAGTTGTCTAGTATGTTCACTATTTTATTTAAGGACTAAATTGCAATAATAAACATACACTACCGTTCAAAAGTTTGGGGTCACCCAAACCATTTTGTGGAATAGCCTTCATTTCTAAGAACAAGAATAGACTGTCGAGTTTCAGATGAAAGTTCTCTTTTTCTGGCCATTTTGAGCGTTTAATTGACCCCACAAATGTGATGCTCCAGAAACTCAATCTGCTCAAAGGAAGGTCAGTTTTGTAGCTTCTGTAAGAAGCTAAACTGTTTTCAGATGTGTGAACATGATTGCACAAGGGTTTTCTAATCATCAATTAGCCTTCTGAGCCAATGAGCAAACACATTGTACCATTAGAACACTGGAGTGATAGATGCTGGAAATGGGCCTCTATACACCTATGTAGATATTGCACCAAAAACTAGCCATTTGCAGCTAGAATAGTCATTTACCACATTAGCAATGTATAGAGTGTATTTCTTTAAAGTTAAGACTAGTTTAAAGTTATCTTCATTGAAAAGTACAGTGCTTTTCCTTCAAAAATAAGGACATTTCAATGTGACCCCCAAACTTTTGAACGGTAGTGTATGTTTCAAGTTCACTAAGATTTTTTGTTAAAATATAGCCAATTATGACATTTTTTTGTGGTCGAGATACATTTTGGTACTAGTACCGGTACCAAAATATTGGTATTGGGACAACCCTACTTGTAACAGCGGTAGCTGAACTGAACGTGACAGTGTCTCATAATTACGTTCGTCAGCTGGAACAAAAAATACTGATAACCACGATCCTCATGGACTGACCTAAGTAGGAACCGGTACTCGGAATACATCCCTATTCATGGTACATATAATACACTAACGACAAGGTCTAAAGTTAACAATACGGACAAGTTAAAAAGGACCTGTGATGATTCTGACCTACATTTAACACACTAACCCTTGTTTTTGATGTACGTTTTTTGGAGAATGCGTGTTTTGCTGTATTCCGCAGGTTGACAAACAAACTCTTCGTTATGACTTTTACCTTCTCTATTTGTTCCAGTTTGATGTCTTAGCCGAGGACTTCACTAAACTACCCAATCTCTATCGTGTTTAGGTGTTTATCAGAGAGGTTTTGCCTTTTTTGAGGTAGAAAAAGTCACAAATGAGATCTCTGTTTGGTTAACTTAAATCAAATAGTTGGGTGGCCCCGCTGGGGGGGCCGCATGTAACACCCGGGAACATGCTTTTTCAGTATCATGCTTCAAACATCTAAAAGCTGTGCACTACAAAACATTACAACTACAAAAACGAGACTACCACAAATTGTATCCATGAATCCTGACTTACTCATTTTAATTGATCAGAAAAAATATACTTGATTATTTTTTGTTTTTTAAGTGTTTCATGTAATGTGCTCCTGAGTTAATGTTGCCGATCAACTTGAAGTCATTATTATTTATTGACTTTATCTTATTTTATTTATCGGTATCAAATAGATTGAGTTGGTCAAAAAAAATGTTCAGTTTAAATAATCATTGTTTTTTTAATTTCAGGCAAATTGATGCACTTGAAATCTTTTTTGTTACAGATTAAAACCAAATTTTTAGTAAATGTATTATGCCTTGTAAGTTGAGCTTTATTTCTTTCTTTTTTACGTATTTGTTAGTAAAGATACAGTGTCATGCAGAGGTGTACTTATAACACTTCTATAGACAAATTCTTCTATATACAGACAACAATTGAGAAGCACTGCCTTAAATGAAAGACTGTATTCCTTTTTTAATGTTTTTTGTCAACTTTGGAAGATTCACCTAATAGAGACTAGATCTACAATGGATCGATGTGAAGTTAGTACTGAACAGTACTACTATCATCACAATCTGTTTATTTCTCTCTTTTAAAAGGAGCAAAGATTTGACTGATCCTCAACTATGAACAAAATCAAACAAATCAAATTAAACTATGGAAATCCATATTAAAAAACACCCTTAATTATTATTATTATTAATTGAAAAATAATAATATTGTAATTTCTTCTGCATAATAAGGGACCTTTATTTAGCTCCACTGTAACATTTGCCTCAATAAAAGCCCAAAAGGTGCATCACAGCAGTCGTATTTTGCAGCATCTGTAACAGCAAACACGTGACTCCAACATCTGGGCCGACCAGCCATGCTTGTTCAGAACATCTGTGGTCTATTTACAGTCCAGGACTCAAGGAAGCGCGATGCATGCACGTCTCGTTTCTTTGATGGCTCAGCCCGACAACTCACTTTGAGAAGGTGAACTTACAGCTAAATTAAATATTACGCAATAAAAACGAAGCTTTTGTCGCTTTCTGTATGCTCGTACTTCTTCAAATTGAGCTGCGGATGTTGTGAAATATGCTTGACTCTTGGGTCTCTTGTCTTTGCGAGGACGTGTTGATGAGAGGTTGTTGAAGTGCAGTCTTTGAAGGGTGGAACAAAAAAAAAAGACTTTTGTATTCCTAAAGAAGCACCCAGCTGACAAAGTGGTAAGTCCATAAAGCAGTTAGTGGTCTAACACAAACAATAAAATACATTTGAATTATGACAGCAAAGTGGCTTTGTCACCAGACTGCTGGTGCAGCAGTCTGGGCTATTCTAGGGCTTGCAAGTGTGACGAGGAAATGCAATGCATCGTGGGTCTTACTGCATCCGAATAGCATCCTTACATTGGGTTCTATGCAAGACTCTGTCCTAAAGTTTTCTTTCTTCAACAAGTTCCAAATATGTTGCGAATGTGCGGCATCAATAATTGCCACAATGGTTGTCATGATTTATTCAGGGAAAAGAAATTGATTCTGTGAGATTTGCCTGAATTCCAGCGCAAAAGCAAAGCTAAGGGACTCGGTTAGTGAGCAAAGAACAAGGCGGCAAATGCCTGTAATATTCAGTATCAGATGTAGAAAACAACAAACATCCCTTCTAACGCCATCACCTGGTACATGTTGGCGTGTTCACGGCATATTCAGACTGCTACGTTTGAGAGGTCAGTGATCAAAGTCTTTAAAAGTAACAATGGGCTTGCTTTTTCGGGGAAACACTGTTTACGAAATGAGGACTGGGGCACCTCACGCATTTCGGACACATAAGCGATGAAATTTGAACAAAGGACAATGTGGATTCTGGAATTCTTCACTTGCATTAGAACCAATCCACTTTATTTACAAAACTCCAAACCAGTGAAGTTGTCACGTTGTGTAATAGGTAAATAAAAACAGAATACAATGATTTGCAAATCCTTTTCAACTTATATTCAATTGAATAGACTGCAAAGACAAGATACCGTATTTTCCGCACCATAAGCCGCACCTAAAAACCACAATTTTTCTCAAAAGCAGACAGTGCGGCTAATAACCCGGTGCGCCTTATATATGGATTAATATTCATATTTATTTTCATAAAGTTTAGGTCTCGCAACTACGGTAAACAGCCGCCATCTTTTTTCCCCGTAAAAGAGGAAGCGCTTCTTCTTCTACGGTAAGCAACCGCCCCCATAGAAGAGGAAGCGCTTCTTCTTCTACTGTAAGCAACCGCCAAGGTGAGCACCCGCCCCCGTAGAAGAAGAAGCGCGCGGATATTACGTTTCATTTCATTTGCGTATTTCTGTAAAGACCACAAAATGTCTCCTACTAAGAGATACGCGTACAAGGTTCCACTGACTTTTGATATTCATGTGAACCGCACTGTGGATACAACGGGAACACGTACGGTGAATATTCGCACCACAGGGAATGAGAAGTCGTCCTACTGTGGTTCTAGCTTGCCATGCTAACGGCCAGAAACTTTCACCCACGGTGATATTCAAAAGGAAGACCTTGCCAAAAGAGAACTTTCCAGCCGGCGTCATCATAAAAGCTAACTCGAAGGGATCGGATGCATGAAGAAAAGATGAGCGAGTGGTTGATAGACGTTTACGCGAAGACACCGGGTGACTTTTTTCACGCAGCTCCGTTCCTGTTGATCTACGACTGCATGCGCGTCCACATCATCGATGGTGTCAAAAAACAAGTGAAGCACACCGAAGAAGAATAATTCAAGGGATTTGTGGATGAGTAATAACTTCAGAAAGTGAGCTTTAAATGTTTGTTTTGTGTGTCGTGTGACACTAACGTATGAGTGACGTTGAGTTATTGATGTTGCTATTGCTCTGCACTATTTTGAGTGTTACTATTTTTGTGATTGCACATTTGTACATTACATTTTGGGAGTGAACAGAGTTGTTAGAACGCTGGTTTGTAATATATTATTAAAGTTTGACTGACCTATCTGACTGTTTTGTTGACATTCCCTTTAGCGTAGCGTAGGTGCGGCTAATAGCACGGGGCGGCTAATAGGTAAACAAAGTTTTGAAATATTCCGTTCATTAAACGTGCGGCTAATAACACGGGGCGCCTTATGGTGCGGAAAATACGGTACTTAAAAATTCAAACTGAAAAACTAGCTCATTTGGAATTTGATGCCTGCAACATGTTTCAAAAAAGCTGGCACAAGTGGCAAAAAAGACTGAGAAAGTTGAGGAATGCTCATCAAACACTTATTTGGAACATCCCACAGGTGAACATGCTAATTGGGAACAGGTGGGTGCCATGATTGGTTATAAAAGCAGCTTCCATGAAATGCTCAGTCATTCACAAACAAGGATAGGGCGAGGGTCGCCACTTTGTCAACAAATGCAAGCGCTAATTGTCCAACAGTTTAATAACAACATTTCTCAACCAGCTACTGCAAGGAATTTAGGGATTTCACCATCTATGGTCCGTAACATCATCAAAAGGTTCAGAGAAACTAGAGAAATTGTCACGGCCCGGGCGCGCCTCAGTGCGCATTCATCTGTGCTGCGCGCACCACTACGGCTGCAGCAGGCAGCTGCTTCCAATCAGCAATCTGCACACCTGAAGCTGATGAGAGACCTGCCTTTTTAAGCCAGTGCAAACCTGCGTTCCGGGTCAGAACGTAGTCTCCTGTTCAGTACAGTAAGCTGTGTGTGTGTGTGTCTTACACAGGGTGTGTGTGACGCGTCTAGTGCGGTAGAAGTAGAGAGATGTCTGTAGATGGTGCATGTTGCATGTTGCTTTCTGCTTGCTACTCTCTGCTTACAGCTACCGCCGCCAGCTATCCCCCCTCGGGGGGTGAAAAGAGGAGCCGAGTGCGTAAGTCTCCTCCTGTTGGTACAAAGCCTCTCCACCACCAAGACTCCTTCAGTGCCTCCTCGTGGCCACACACGGATAAGGGTCTTTGCAGACCCCGAACTAAACTAAAGGGGATCTCGGAGCAGCAGTGGGCCCCAGAGACGTGGCGTATAGGCCCACCATTGTGTGGAACACGCCCTGACGCCCAACTCAACCCTGCCCCAACTATGGGTAAATAGCCCCATTGCCTTGTGGGTCAGCTTATTTAGGCAAAGGCTAAGGGAGCACACCCTGACAGAAAAGCAATGTGCTGGCGGTGCGCAATAGGCGGGCCTTGAAAGATTAAAGACCCGGCAACCTCCTGCAGTCATGATGGGGGGCTGGTCGTCATGGGCTCACCCACGCCACCGGGTTTACCTCATTGTAGTGAAGATAGTGCTACTGGAGAAAGCGCACCTCCTTTGGCACTTAAATATCTCCTTGCGCAGGTACCCACTTCTGACCATGGTGAACAGTACCTGGACTAACATCTGGTTGAAGTCTGACGGCGATGGGGTTTCTGGCAACGGGAGCAGGTTTGAATGGACTGGAAGCTCTTAGCTAGAACCCTGCACGGCAGCAGCACAGGGTGTAGGTCGCTAACAGCTCGGTTGAGTGGAAGCTGTTTTCGGCAGACCCCTGTGTGTTTGAGCAGCCTTATTTAGGGACGGCACTGCTCACCTCAATTGAGGACGGGCCTAGAAAAGGTGGCCTAAAAATTGCCCACTCAATCTCGCCTGGATAGGATACCGCACCTATCGGGCCATTCCATACCTGCGGTCGAAATTAAAAAAAAAAATCATGCAACTTGAAACTGGCAACATGGAATGTAAGGACTCTCCTGGACTCGTACGGCAGATCTGACAGACCTCACAGAAGAACTGCCTTGGTTGCTGCAGAGCTGAATCGCTACAACATTGACATTGCAGCCCTGAGTGAGACCAGGATCCTGGATGAAGGCTCTCTAACTGAGGAAGGTATGGGCTACACATTCTTCTGGAAAGGCTACCCCTCAGGAGGACAACATCTGCATGGTGTAGGACTGGCCATCAAAAACACACTGCTGCCAAGACTCACTGAAACACCTGTCGGCATTAGTGAAAGACTAATGACCCTCCGTATCCCCCTGGTCAGGAATCGCTACGCCACACTTCTCAGTGCTTATGCACCAACCCTGCCATCTGAGAGTGAGGTCAAGGATTCCTTCTACCAGTCACTTGATGAGGCTCTCTGCCGGATCCCCAAGAATGACAAGATTTTCTTGCTTGGGGATTTTAATGCCCGAGTGGGACAGAACAGCAGGATATGGAGTGGAGTACTTGGCAAACATGGGGTTGGTCAGGTTAACTCAAATGGGATGAGACTGCTTACTCTCTGCTCAGAGCATAACCTGACCATAACCAACACCATCTTCCAGCAGAAGGCTAAATATAAGACTTCATGGATGCACCCCCGTTCTAAACATTGGCACCTGATAGATTATATCATAGTGAGGCATAGTGACATCAAAGACATCCTCATCACCCGTGCTATGAGAGGTGCAGAGTGCTGGACAGATCATCATTTGATTATGACCAATGTCCACATGCAAGTGCGCCCTCCCTTGAGACGGCGAGGACCCAAAAGGAAGAAGCTAGACTGCGCCCGCCTGGAAAACCCTGATCCAAGAAATGACTTTCGCCGCTCCCTGGCTGAGAAACTTGGGGCGGTGGAGTCTTCCTTGAACTCTTCTGAGAACTCTATTGACCAGAACTGGAACTCTATCAGCTCGGCTCTCTATGAGGCAGCAGCCCAAACAATTGGCTTCAAGAGCAAGAACCACCAAGACTGGTTTGATGAAAACTCGGACACCATCCATGTCCCATTGAAGGATATGCACAAAGCACACAGGGCAACCCTAGAGAACCCTTCATCCAGTAGCGCCAGGCAAAAATGGCAGAAGGTTGAGGAGAAGTGCAAAGGGCTGTTAGGAGGATGTTAGGTGGAGAAAAAAGGCACATGAAATCCAAACCTTTGCCGATAAAAATGACATGCATAACTTTTACAATGCTGTCAAGAAGACCTACGGCCCAACAAACCGCTACATCACTCCCCTGAAAACAGCAGATGGCCTGTCAACCTTGAAGGACCAACCTAGCATCCTGCTGAGATGGGCGGAACACTTTAGCACCCTGTTGAATCAGGAATCTGATGCAGACCCCACTGTTCTGGATGAACTGCCTACACTTCCCGTCATGCACAATTTGGACGAGCCCCCAACCTTCCTGGAGGTCCGATCAGCTACCCGCTCCCTCAAAAACAACAAATCCCCCGGTAATGACAACATCCCGGCTGAACTACTGAAGCAAGGAGGATACTTCTGCACAAGAACATTGCACCAGTACATCACAAAGATCTGGGCTGAAGAGAATGTCCCACAACAATGGAGAGACGCCAATGTTGTCACTATTTACAAGAACAAGGGTGACAAGGCTGTCTGTGGCAACAGTAGGGGCATTTCACTCCTTGCTGTTGCCGGTAAAGTTCTGGCAAAAGTGATGCTCCACAGGCTGATTAATAACATCACGAGTCGATACTGCCTGAATCACAGTGCGGGTTTAGAAAGAATAGGAGCACAGTGGACATGATTTTCACAGCTAGACAGCTGCAGGAAAAATGTAGGGAACAACATCAGGACCTATTCATGGCCTTTGTCGACCTCTCCAAAGCCTTCGACACTGTTCAGAGAGAACTTCTATGGGAAGTCCTCCTCAAGTTTGGCTGTCCCATTAAGTTTGTTAAGTTTGTTAACATCCTCCGTCAGTTTCATGATTGAATGACTGCTCGAGTGACCATAGGAGGTCAAGAGTCTGCCCTCTTCCCTGTACATACAGGAGTAAAGCAGGGGTGTGTACTAGCACCAGTGCTTTTTAACATCTTCTTGCTATGTGTTACCAAGCTTCTCCACAAAGAGATTGAGGACAGCAGCGGTGTGACAGTGGACTTTCGTCGAGATGGCAACCTATTTAATATCAGGAGGCTTCAGGCTACCACCAAACTGCAGAGGGAGAGAATTGTTGAGATGCAGTACGCAGATGACTGTGTTCTTGTATCTCACAGCCCACAAGACCTCCAGTCTGTTCTTGCGGCTGCGGTGAGAGCATACAGCAGTATGGGACTGACCGTCAACACCAGCAAGACGGAAGTAGTTTGCCAGTGGAGCTCCAACAAGCCATCTACATCACCTGTCTTCACTGTTTCTGGAGAACAAATACCAATCGTTCCATCCTTCAGATACCTGGGAAGCATTCTTTCTGAGGACAACACTGTTGATAGTGAGGTCCAGAACAGGATCAAGCAGGCAGGCAGCGGCAGGTTTTGGGAGACTCAGGCGTCGGGTCTTCCAAAACAAGAACCTCCATCTCCACACAAAGGTCTCTGTCTACCAAGCTATCTGCCTCACTACCCTCCTCTACAGCTGTGAAGCCTTGGTAACCTACAGCCGCCACATCAAGGCCCTAGAGCAGTTCCACATACGCTGCCTTCAGCGCATCCTGGGGATCACATGGCGTGATCGTGTGCCTCACTCTGAAATACTCTCAAAAACCAACTGCAGGAGTATTGAGGCCATGATCACCCTGCACCAACTACAATGGCTGGGCCACGTAGTAAGGATGCCCTCAGACCGCCTGCCTCGCAAAGTGTTGTACGGCCAGCTACACCATGGCCGTCGCTCTGCTGGAGGGCAGAAGAAACGATATAAAGACCAGCTGAAGACTGCACTAAGGAAGTGTAAAATCAGACCTGAGGCCCTGGAGGGTGTGGCTGCTGATCGTAACACCTGGCATCAGCTGTGCCAGGATGACACCCGCCTGCTGGAGGAGGATAGGACAGCCAAGAGACAGGAGAGAAGACTCAGGAGGAATACACCTACGGTTGCCGTTTCCACCACCACATTTACATGCCCTACCTGCAGTAGGGTTTGTTTATCCAGGATAGGGCTATTCAGCCACCAACAAACTCACCGATAGAAGTGGATGTCGTCATCGGACTCGATGGACAACCATAAGCAAGTAAAAGCACAGTAAGCCTTAACGTCTAGCTCTATGCTCTCTCTCTCTCTTTTTGTGTTCTTTCCCCCTCGTTATCATTGTGTCCTGTGTTGTGTCGTTCCAGCAGCATTCCCCCGTCCCCTGATTGCGAGCTGTGTCTGTCGTCTCTCCCCGTGTTCCCCTCTGGCTGCCTCTTTTGGATCTCGACCTCCCGCCTGGACACAGACCTTTGACGCCTCTCTCCTGCCCTTGACCTCACGCCTGTCTCTGGACCTTCAAGCCTGCCTTGACCGTCTTGGACGTCCGCACCTCGCTCAACACTCCGGGTAACACTCATCAGTTAATGTCTGCACATAGTCGCACACCACACATATTTTGGATTAGCTACACACTTCATTTTATTTTGTAATATAACATAAATATGGAGTTAAAACAACTTCCCTGCTGTCTGCTATCCGTCTTCTTCTCCCTGTACCATAACAAAAATCCCAGCACGTAAGCGATGATATTACGGACCTTTGATCCCTCAGGCGGTATTGCATAAAAAAGCAACATCAGTGTGTAAATGATGTCACCACATGGGCTCAGGAACATTTCAGAAAACCACTGTCAGTAACTAGAGTTGGCCGCTACATCTGTTAGTGCAAGTTAAAACTCTACTATGCAAAGCGAAAGCCATTTATCAACAACACCCAGAAACGCAGCCGGCTTCGCTGGGCCCGAGCTCATCTAAGATGGACTGATGCAAAGTGGAAAAGTGTTCTGTGGTCTGACGAGTCCACAATTCAAATTTTTTTTGGAAACTGTGGACGTCGTGTCCTCCGGACCAAAGAGGAAAAGAACCATCCGGACTGTTACAGGCGCAATGCGTAAAAGCCAGCATCTGTGATGGTATGGGAGTGTATTAGTGCCCAAGGCATGGGTAACTTACACATCTGTGAAGGCACCATTAATGTTGAAAGGTGTTATGAACTGATCTAGGGGGCTGACCCAGGGATGCAGAGCAAGTTTGAATAACAAAAATGAATGAATTTAATAAGTCCAAAAAGTGTAACAAAAAGCGATGGGGAAGAAGTGCACACCATGAATACTAACAAAAACAGGTTCCTCAGTGGTTGGCAGGGGAAAAGCCAGGGCGCACTAAGCACGGCATAAAGTATTTTGCTGCCTCAAGGAGGCTAGGAAACAAACACAAAGAAGTTAGGAATTACAGGATTAAGGAAAAGCAACGTACCAGGACTGACGAGGCGAAGCAGGCGCATGCACGTGGGAGGTGCATGATAAAATAACCGGCAAGACCCAGCTGTGGGCGGCTTACCTGGCTTCTCTGGAAAACGATCATAAAATGTATTTAAAAGTGTGGGTCTAGGATAAAGGAACGCGGGACCCAGGATTGGTCCTCGGGGCCGTAGCCCTCCCAGTCCACCAGATACTGGAAACCCCTGCCCCTTCTCCTCACATCGAGAATGGCCTTGACAGAGAACGCAGGATGGCCATCAATAAGCCTGGGAGGTGGAGGAGGCACCTCAGGAGGACTCAAGGGACTGGTGGAAACGGGCTTGATTAGTGAGACGTGGAACGAGGGATGTATCCTTAGGGAGTCGGGAAGGCGTAATTGAACGGCGGATGGATTGATGATACGCTCAATGGAATAAGGCCCAATAAATCTTGGCTGAAGCTTTTTTGAGTCCACATGGAGAGGAAGATCACGAGACGACAACCACACCTTCTGACCGGGCCTGTAGTCTGGTGCTGTGCTGCGGTGGCGGTTAGCGAGGCGCTGGTTGCGCTCTGAGGTGCGTAGCAGTGCAGACCGGGTATTGCGCCAGGCTTGATGTGCGCGCTGCAGGTGGGCAGCCACAGATGGGACGGCGACCTCTGATTCCAGAGAATGAAAAGCGGGAGGTTGGTAACCGTAGGCAGAGTGAAAAGGTGACATGCCTGTAGCCGAGCTGATGAGCATATTATTTGCGTACTCTATCCACGGCAGACTGAACGCCCAGGAGGCTGGCCTCCGGATGGCAGACGCAGCAGATGGCGGCCTCCAGGTCTTGATTAGTGCACTCAGTCTGACCGTTAGTCTGTGGGTGGTATTCTGAAGAAAGGCTGGGTCATGCTCCTAATGCTTTGCAGAACGCCTTCCAAACCGCAGACGAGAATTGTGGACCTCTATCCGAAACCACATCCACCGGGATACCATGCAGCCGGAAAACATGGCGTACGAGCAGTTCTGCAGTCTCGAGTGCAGAGGGCAACTTGGAAAAGAGCGACGGAATGGGCCATGTTGGAAAAACGTTCCACCAAAGTCAATATCACCGTGTTGCCCTTGGATGGTGGAAGTCCTGTGACGAAGTCCAATACCACATGGGACCACGGACGGGAGGGGATGGGAAGCGGGCGCAGAAGACCAGCTGAAGCCTTATTACCGGCACAAGTGGCACAGGCCGATACGAAGTCCTTGGTGTCAGCCCTGAAGGTTGGCCACCAGAAGCGCTGGGATAGGAGGAAAAAAGTAAGGGTTATGCCCGGGTGGCAGGCGACCTTGGAGCTGTGGACCCAGTTCAGTACTTCAGGACGGAGCTCTTGGATCACAAACAAACGCCCCTGAGGGCAGTTCTTTGGAGAGGGAACGTTCTTGAGTCCTTCCTTAATGCGGCCTTCAATGTCCCACTGCAACGCTCCCAGTACTCGTGATGGAGGGATGATCGTCTCGGTCTTGACCTCTTCCTCGGGGCAGGAGTACGTCTGGTTTTCCATTCTGGGAACCGGGGCGGAAGGTCATTGTAAAATTAAATCTGGCTAGGAACAACGCCCACCTTGCTTGTCTAGGATTGAGCCGTTGAGCAGTACGAATATAGGTCAGATTCTTGTGGTCTGTGAACACCACAAACGGGGTCTCCAAGCCTTCCAGCCAGTGCCTCCATTCTTGTAGTGCCAACACCACGGCGAGTAGCTCTCTATTGCCAATATCATAATTTCGTTCTGCAGGAGTCAGGCGGCGTGAGAAGAAGGCACAGGGGTGCAGCCTCTGGTCGGAGGTGGAGCACTGGGAGAGAACAGCCCCCAGGAGTCAGATGCGTCAACCTCGACAAAAAATTGAGAGGATATGTTAGGATGGACAAGAACAGGTGCAGAGGTGAACAAAGACTTGAGTTTCTCAAAAGCAGACTGAGTCTCTGAGGTCCACAAAAAGGGAAGCTTAATGGAAGTTAGTTTAATCAATGGTTCCGCTACTCGACTAAAATTACGGATAAAACGACAATAAAAATTTGCGAAACCTAGAAACCTTTGGAGGTGCTTTCTAGAAGTGGGTGTGGGCCAATCAACCACTGCCTGGATCTTCACCGGATCTGCTCGGAGTTGACCCCTCTCAACAATAAAACCCAAAAAAGGAAGACTCAGAATGAAAAATACACTTCTCAGCTTTGACATAGAGACGATTTTCGAGAAGGCTTTGGAGAACTAAGCGAACATGCTGGACGTGTAGTTCAGGGGTAGGCAAGAAAACGAGGATATCGTCTAAATAAACTACCACGAAACGGTCGAGCATGTCACGCAGGACATCATTTATGAGGCCCTGAAAAACGGCAGGAGCATTGGTGAGGCCGAAAGGCATGACCAGGTATTCAAAGTGTCCTAGCGGTGTGTTGAATGCAGTTTTCCATTTATCTCCTTGCTTAATTCTGACTAAGAGGTAAGCATTGCGGAGGTCCAAATTGGTGAAATGTCTAGCAGCGTGTAGTGGGTTGAAAGTAGAGTCGAGAAGCGCGAGCGGATATTTATTCTTAACAGTAATATTATTGAGGGCACGGTAATCGATGCAGGGGCGAAGTGTCTTATCCTTCTTTTCTACAAAGGAGAATCCGGTGGCTAGTGGAGAGTTGGATGGATGGATAAGACCAGATGCAAGCGAAGTGGTGATATAGTCCTGTAGTGAATGTATTTCGTGTCGAGAAATGTTGTATACTTGCGAAGAAGGAAGTGTAGCACCAGGGAAGGGATCAATACCACAATCGTAGGGACGGTGTGGAGGTAACGACAAGGCTCGATTTTTGCTAAAAACTTCTTTAAGGTCGTAGTAAGCAGTGGGCACAACCGACAAATCAATGACTTACTGGGTGACGACGCGCAAGGACCCTGTGCGAGGGCATGCGAACCTCAGACAATGTAAATGACAAAAAATTCCCCAATTAGTTATTGTAGCTTTGGCCCAGTCAATATGGGGATTGTGTTTAGATAGCCAGGTAAGCCCAAGCACAACCGGAGCAGAACGAGAAGGAATGACTAGCAAAATGATTGATTCAAAATGGTTACCAGATAATTGAAGAGATAACGGAAGGGTCTGATGGATAAAGCTCGCCAGGTGGCCTCCGTCGAGGGATCGGACAACTCTAGGTTTATGTAACTTAGCAACGGGTATGGAATAACGCTTAATTACAGACTCATCGATGAAATTATCGTCGGAACCAGAATCAATAAGAGCCCTAATGTCCAATTTCTGGTCCTTATCCCAGGCTAGCGTACCCAAGAGTTGAAGTCTGGACAGTGTCTGACCTGTAGCTGACAGTGGAGGAGTAGGGTCGGTCGCTAGAGGATGTGAAGCTGGAACAGTGCGAGGAGGCAACGCTTGAGTGCACAGAGGTGGCGACGCTTGAGTGCGCAGAGGAGGTGAAGTTTGAGTGCGGCGGCGGGCAGGACGATGAGGACAGTGGGAGAAGCGATGCTCAGCTTTGCCGCAATATAAACACAGCTGGAGGTGAAGGCGACGATCCCTCTCAGCTGGAGATAGATGATTACCTCCGAGCAGCATGGGTTCCTCTTCATGTGGTATCGGCAGGGCATCGACACTGGGTATCGGTGCGAATGTTGGACGCGCTCCATGGCCACTCCCACTATGCGTTGAAGTGCGGAGTCCCTGGCGTCGGAACCTCTCTCTCTCCCAGTCAACGAGGCGATTTTCAATCCTCACCGCCAGACAATGAGCTCGTCCAGGCTGTCGGGAGTTTTGAGCGGGATCATGTTTCCGGACTCGATCAGCCAGACTGTTCAGTTTTTTCCGTATTGGCCCTCTGAATAAGGGTCGTCACTCAGCATAAAAGGAATTACTCGCAGTGCACTTTTTGCTTGTTTTATTTAGTAGCAGCAGCAGCAGTAGTAGCAGCAGCAGTAGTAGCAGTAGCAGGTAATAACCTAAAAGTAAACATGAACATAAAACAATGTATCTGTCTTGAATCATCATAATGTAAATAATAGACATGAATTCATCAACTGACCCATAATGTTGTCAACCATGATAAGACATACTATCAATCACTGTGATTTTATCCTAACTTATCAATTTTAGCATTACATTTTATTATCACCATTAATTTATGTCATATAATGTTTTAAATGTAATCAGAATTATTTATAATGTCACCATAATGTCATGGACAAACATACTAAAAAGACATAAAACACCGGCGCTCTGTTTGAGGCACACATTACACATATGAGCAGAACTACAAAAGAACTACAAATCCCATCAGCCAAACCAGGAAGTAAAGTGCCGGTGCCGGTATTTTTAACTCAAACCTTCGAACTCTCAAACGCAGCCGGACACACACAACGTGACAACAATCTAATCCAACAGATTTCAATCTGCACATTACTTTTAATTTTGCCAACGTTGTTTAAAAACTAAACAGTGAGTGTTTGCCCTGGTTGTGACGCAGCAAGTCAGCCGCACAACAAGCGCTGCGGACATAGCAGACATACAGCAAACAGAAAAGCAAGGAAGCGGGCAAGCATGGACTTTAAGAAATAATTCAGCTGATCTAACAAAGAAAAGCGGATATAACAAAATGAGCTTACCAGTGGGGTATGCTGGTGACGAAGCACGCTGTTTTTTACAAACGAAACAATGACGCCATTTTTAAAGCTACGTACATGGTCACCTGTCAGTGGTAGCCCCGCCCATTTTAAAGTCCCAGGTAAGTCCGCCATAAATACATATACACATAACAAATACACATAATAAATCCAACACAGACCGAGGGAAAAAACGTCCACCAATGCGGAAGTGGGCCATCCGCTCTCAGCAGCAAGCCTTCGGAATTCGATGGCGAAGTCCGTGACGCTCCGCTGTCCTTGCTGTAGACGAAGTAATGACCGTGCTGCCTCACATCCTGGTCTTTCGCGCTGGAAAATGTTCTCCGTGGCCTTGGCAAAAGCGGCATACGAGGCACACACGGGAGATTGACGTCCCCATTCCGCGGTGGCCCAGGCGGAAGCCCTCCCACTCATATGGGACATGACAAAAGCCACAGGAGCTCTTTCAGTCTAAAAAGAAGTTGGCAATAGTTCAAAAACAATTTCACACTGGGTGAGGGAGGACCGCACATCACCTGACTCGCCGGAGAATCGCTCGGGCTTGGAGAGTGGTGGACACGTAGCAGGAGGGGTGTCGTCGGGCAACGGAATATCTGCGGGTCGAGGTTGGCTCAGCGGGACTGCTGGGTCGGCTGCGGGGGGAGTCATCGCCTGCAGCGCGGTGAGTACACTTCCCAGCTTTGTCTCCAAGATATTTAAGCGAGCGTCTTGGCGTTCCGCCATGGCGTTGACGCAAGCCCCAAGCATGCCAAACTATTTTTCCTGTTGGCCTAGTCTCTTGGCCTGTTGGTACAGAGTAATTCTGACCGGGTCGATCTCTGCGAGGTCCATGATAAGGCCGGTTATTATGTTATGAACTGATCAAGGGGTTGACCCCGGGATGCAGAGACGGGAGGCAAGTTTGAATAACAAAAAGGAATACATTTAAAAAGTCCAAAAAGTGTAACAAAAAGCGATGGGGCAGAAGTGCACACCATGAATACTAACAAAAACAGGTTCCTCAGTGGTTGGCAGGGGAAAAGCCAGGGCGCACTAAGCACAGCATAAAGTCTTTTGCTGCCTCAAGGAGGCTAGGAAACAAACACAAAGAAGTTAGGAATTAAAGGATTAAGGAAAAGCAACGCACCAGGACTGACGAGGTGAAGCAGGCGCTTGCACGTGGGAGGTGCATGATAAAATAACCGGCAAGACCCAGCTGTGGGTGACGAGCTTAAATACTCCTCGGTAGAAATAGGTTGCAGGTGTGCCTTAGTGTCCGCCCCTTGCTGGAGACTAATGAGCTGAGGAAACACATCACAATAAAAGAGAAGGCAGGGAAATAAAAAACACAACAGAAAGGTAGATACAGGTTTTGGAGCAACATATGTTGCCATCCAAGCAAATCCTTTTTAATGCTTATTTCAGAAAGACAATGCCAAGCCACGTGTTACAACAGCGTGGCTTCATAGTAAAAGAGTGCGGGTACTAGACTGGCCTGCCTGTAGTCCAGACCTGTCTACCATTGAAAATGTGTGGCGCATTATGAAGCCTAAAATAGCACAACGGAGACCCTGGACTGTTGAACAACTTAAGCTGTACATCAAGCAAGAAAGGGAAATAATTCCACTTCAAAAATGTGTCTCTTTAGTTCCCAAACGTTTACTGAGTATTGTTAAAAGGAAAGGCCATGTAACACAGTGGTAAAAATGCCCCTGTGACAACTTTTTTGCAATGTGTTGCTGTTATTAAATTCTAAGTTCATGATTATTTGCAATTGGAACATTAAATATCTTGTCTTTGCAGTCTATTCAATTGAATATAAGTTGAAAAGGATTTGCAAATCATTGTATTCTCTTTTTATTTATCATTTACACAACATGGCAACTTCATTGCTTTTGGGTTTTGTATAGAGCACATTTAAAAAAAACAATACACGTTTCACAAATTGCTGCACAGGAGTTAAAACAGACTTTCAGAAGCAGGATAAAGCTGAGGAGAGTACATTTTTAAAATAACTAAAAAGAGAATAAATAATAAAAACATTGAAAAAATTAAAAATCAAAGAAAATAAAATAGACTAAACTCACACAACTCTCACCAAAAGCTAAGGAGCAAAAACATGTTTTAAGATATGATTTAAAAGTCATTAAAGACGGTGCCTTCTGAATACCAAGAGGGATACCATCCAAAGTTTTGGAGTCACAGCAGATTTTAAACGAGGTTTTGTACGACAAGAAGAAATTGATCAGCTGACCTCAGAGACCTTGTGGGGCTGTCCATGTTTCAAAGGTTTGACATGTATTGTGGCGCTAATGCGTTAAAGGATTTTAAATGTTAAAATGAACTGGGAGCCAGTCCAAATGGGGTCATGTGCTTGTGTCTTTAGTGGCAGTTAAAAGGCGAGCAGGAGGAGGATTGAGGCCTGCTTCGTTCCAACATAGAGGTTGTTGCAGCACTTTTACTTGATTCAAATATCTCCTCCCTCAGACGTGCTCTTAGCTCGATTGAGTCAATTCCACCTTTTTTTTTTTTTAATATTTTTGTATCCCAGGTAGCAAGCCTTAGGAATTGGGCGAGGCTAAAATGCAAATGAAAATACAGCTTCACCAATTTAGTCATAATTTTTGCGCTTGAGAAGCTTTTTATGACATCAGCTCCAGATTTCTTCTGCTTGATGTTGCCATTACTGCCACAAGTGGTGGGAAAGTGTACTACAACGGAATGCCCATACAGACCACAGCTGAGGAATAGATATTTTACATTCTGACTAAATTAGTCATGAATAATAATATAAATGTTTCTTAAATAAACTGTCAATAAATCAAAGTGCAAATGAAGGTACGGTCCCTTGTTTTTTTATTTTGTACGATCCGTTTTAATCCAGTTTGTTGCTCTCTCTCACATTGTAAACAAAGCTTTTATCCGACAAGTATGTCTACCTATCCCCCACAATGCATTGCAAAATCAGTGGCCTTTTGAGCCCTATATACACTATATTGCCAAAAGTATTTGGCCACCCATCCCAATGATGAGAATCGGGTGCCTTAATCACTTGGCCCGCCCACAGGTGTATAAAATCAAGCACTTAGGCATGGAGATTGTTTCTACAAACATTTGTGAAAGAATGGGCCGCTCTCAGTGATTTCCAGCGTGGAACTGTCATAGGATGCCACCTGTGCAACAAATCCAGTCGTGAAATTTCCTCGCTCCTAAATATTCCAAAGTCAACTTTATAAGAAAAGTGAATAGTTTGGGAACAACAGCAACTCAACCACCAAGTTGTAGGCCACGTAAAATGACAGAGAGGTGTCAGCGGATGCTGAAGCGCAAAGTGCAAAAATTTTCTGCACAGTCAGTTGCTACAGAGCTCCAAACTTCATGTGACCTTCCAATTAGCCCACGTACTGTACGCATAGAGCTTCATGGAATGGGTTTCTATGGCCGAGCAGCTGCATCTAAGCCATACATCACCAAGTCCAATGCAAAGCGTGGGATGCAGTGGTGTAAAGCACGTCGCCACTGGACTCTAGAGCAGTAGAGACACCTTCTCTGGACTGATGAATCACACTTTCCATCTGGCAATCTGATGGACCAGTCTGGGTTTGGAGGTTGCCAGGAGAATGCTACATTTCGGACTGCATTGTGCCGAGTGTGAAATTTGGTGGAGGAGGAATTATGGTGTGGGGTTGTTTTTCAGGAGTTTGGCTTGGCCCCTTAGTTCCAGTGAAAGGCTACTTTAAATGCTCCAGGATACCAAAAAATGTTGGACAATTCCATGGGATGCCACTTCAAGTTCATATGTGAGTAAAGGCAGGTGGCCAAATACTTTTGGCAATATAGTGTATGTTGTTTCTTAACACGAACAAATGCAGTACTACAGCAGCTCCAGCAGATGGAACTGTTTGGGAAAAAAACAACCTAATCTTACATTGTGTATAATAAAGACTTACTGTAATGCAGGGGTCTCCAAACTTTTTGACTTGGGGGCCGCATTGGGTGAAAAAAATTTGGCCGGGGGCCAGGCTGTGTATATATATATATATATATATATATGTATATATGTATGTATGTATGTATGTATGTATGTATGTGTATATATATAAATACATACATATATATATATATATATATATATATATATATATATATATATATATATATATATATATATATATATATATATATATATATATATATATATATATATATATATATATATATATATATAAATATATATATATATATATATATATATATATATATATATATATATATATATATGTATATATATGTATATGTATATATATATACAGTATATACATTGTCTTTATAATCCGTTTTGTCACTTAACATCAATTAACAATGATGTTCATCAACATTTAACATTGTCACGTTATCGATGGGAAAATTCATTTTTAGACAATATGATTTGCCTGAGCGACTAGGAGACACCAAGAGTAACAAGCGGTAGCAAATGGATTATAAAGGAAAGATTTTTAAAAAATATATATATATATATATATATATATATATATATATATATATATATATATATATATATATATATATATATATATATATATATATATTTGTATTTTTTATTTTTTATTTTTTTTAATTTAATTTTATTTATTTTAAAACTTGGGACTTCCTGTGGGCCGGACTTTGGATACTGGGGGCCGGATCCGAGTTTGGGGACCCCTGCTGTAATGTCATTACTGTTCAAGTGCAGTTTGGTTTGTCTTCCTGCATGTTCTCTGCCACCACACACCGGGGTAACAGAATACCCAGCACTTTGTGAAAAAATTCAAATGATGCCTCGCAGAGCCTGAGGCTAATATAACATTTTCTGACCCGCACTACTCCAAACGTCCTCTGGTCCGGTGTTGAGAGTTTTTTTTTTTTTTTTTTAAACCCCAGTGAGGCCAACAAATTGGACAGTATGTCAAGGTTTGTTTATTTATACGGAACAGCCACTCCTGGCCCAAAGTGCAGTACAGATTAAAACAGCCAAGTACCAGTATCAGGAAAAAATGCATGTTATTTCTATGTGTTTCATTTTATCAGTTAAACTATATGGGTTATGGGTTATACTTGTATAGCACTTTTCTACCTTGAAGGTACTCAAAGCGCTTTGACACTATTTCCACATTAACCCATTCACACACTGATGGCGGGAGCTGCCATGCAAGGCCCTAACCACGACCCATCAGGAGCAAGGGTGAAGCGTCTTGCTCAAGGACACAACGGACGTGACGAGGTTGGTAGAAGGTGGGGATTGAACCAGGAACCCTCAGGTTGCTGGCACGGCCAATCTCCCAACCGTGCCACGCCGTCCCCGGCCAATATATATAGCCAATTACATTTCCACAGGATGTGAACATACCGTCTAAACATCCACAAAATGTCACATTTTCAAACGGCCATTTTGAATATTCCTCTCCAAACAACTTTGGCATTTTCTTTAGATTTGGAATCTGATGACGTCATGTAACACATATGTTTTTCTGTTTTTTATGCACTTTAAATCGTAAATAAACCTGAGCAAAAGTCAGCTAACAATGAAGCTCCTCTATTCCGTCCACAAAGCCCCCTAAAAACATTCAAAAACCGCCAACAATACTAAATTTACATTTCTGAAGAATACCCAAGCATTAGCGACATCCAGTGATGAGCAGTGATGAGCTACATGTAGCTAAGCTACGTAGCTTAACTACATTTCCCAGTAGCTTGGCGGTAGCTTCGCTACTTTTTGAACGAGTAGCAATTCCTTTAGCTTAACTACTTTTAGACCCATGTAGAGAGGTAGTTCACATTAAAGCTACAAGCTACAAAGACAGAAAATGGACTGCAAATGCATTGTCCACACGTTTAAGTCAGGATTTTGGGAAGGCCATTGTAAAAACCTTAATTCTAGCCTAATTTAGCCATTACTTTACCACTTTTGACGTGTGTTTGGGGTCATTGTCCTGTTGGAACACCCAACTGCGCCCTAGACCCAACCTCCGGGCTGATGATTTGAGGTTGTCCTGAAGAATTTGGAGGTAATCCTCCTTTTTCATTGTCCCATTTACTCACTGTAAAGCACCACTTCCATTGGCAGCAAAACAGGCCCAGAGCATAATACTACCACCACCATGCTTGACGGTAGGTATGGTGTTCCTGGGATTAAAGGCCTCACCTTTTCTCCTCCAAACATATTGGTGGGTATTGTGGCCCAACAGCTCAATTTTTTGTTTCATCTGACCACAGAACTTTCCTCCAGAAGGTCTTATCTTTGTTTATGTAATGTCAGAAAAAATAAGGCAACAAGAGAAGTATCCCACACCTAAAATAAATCTGTACAGCCGATATGGGCATCTACCTCTACATCAAAAATATGATTTGCCTGAGTAGCTGGACAGGACAAAAAAAAAAAAAAAAAAAAAAAATATATATATATATATATATATATATATATATATATATATATATATATATATATTGTCATTACTGCCACAAGTGGTGGAAATGTGTATTACAACTGAGTGCCACCGCTAAGAAACAGACATTTTTTGGCGGCGCTCTATGTTTCTAATATATTCTGCATATTCATGTCGGCAGACACGCTCAGTGGAGTGCCCTCCTTATTTTGCCCACTAAAGAGATGCAATCCTTTGCTCGCAAGTTTAGTAGATTAGCTTGACATGTTCCGCAGTTATTTTTCGCAACTTTTTCCAACGTTAAGACATAACGGATGGCAAGCTCACCTTGCTTTTTGACTCTGAGCAAAACCGAGTGACAGAAGATGAATATTGAAACGGGTCGTGCTCGTCCACCTAAATCAAGGCCACATGCTCGGGTGCAGAGTGGAATGCTGGGAGTGCAGCGGAGCGTCTCAGCATGGATCTGCCACTCAGCTCACCTTCAAGGAGCCTGGTGGTGTTCACTCACTTTATCGCTGGCCTTTATGCAAACAACATTTGTGTCTTTCTGGTGACAATACTTGACCCGGTGTAAGGTTATTTCATATTTACTTTCTTTTGCGTGCTGGTAGAGTGGCCAAAGGACGTGTGGGTGCACACAATCACACGTCACCCACTTTACAATGATGTATCGATACCAATGGCAATGTGGCGTCAAACTCAATCAGCCGCAACATGCTAGAGAGGAGAAGGTGACTTTGGGTAAATATGAGGACTATGAGAGGGGGGCTGGCTGCACAGTTAGGAGAGTGAGGGTTCCAAATCGTCTAATCAGTCCCTTCAGGATTTTTTTGTGATTGCCTGCTAAAATGTCTGATTTGGCAGCAGCTTTTTCTGAAAGTTGTGGCCAAAGTTGCAATGTTATTAGAATTGTATTCCTTTCAAAACCATTGAATCAACTTGTGTTATTCCGTCCTGCGTGTCTGTGTCTGTCACGAAAACAAGTTGACAGATAGTTAACATGAATACGCCAAGGAAAAGGAAGAAAGAGTCCAGGCTAGGGTTGTCCCGATACCAATATTTTGGTACCGGTACCAAAATGTATTTTGATAATTTTCCATACTTTTCTAAATAAAGGGGATCACAAAAAAATGTAATTGTTTTTATTTTAAAGAAAAAATCATAGCGTACATTAAACATATGTTTATTGTTGTAATTTAGTCCTTAAATAAAATAGTGAACATACTAGACAACTTGTCTTTTAGTAGTAAGTAAACAAACAAAGAGTCCCAATTAGTCTGTTGACGTATGCAGTAACATATTGTAATTTATCATTCTATTATTTTGTCAACATTATGAGGGACAAACTGTAAAATTGGATTATTAATCTACTTGTTCATTAAATGTTAATATCTGCTTATTTTCAATTTTAAAATGTTCTATCTACACATCTGTTAAAATGTAATAATCACTTATTCTTCTGTTGTTTGATACTTTACATTAGTTTTGGATGATACCACAAATTTAGGTATCGATCTGATACCAAGTAGTTACAGGATCCTACATTGGTCATATTCAAAGTCCTTATGTGTTCAGGGACGCATTTCCTGAGTTTATAAACATAATACGAATTTTTAAAAAAGGAAAAAAGATTTTGTGACGATAAAAAATATAGATGTAATCCTTATAGTATCGACTAGATACGCTATTGTACTTGGTATCCTTACAGTGGATGTCAAGTGTAAATCCACCCATGGCATTTGTTTACATTCAGGCACGCCAGCTTTTTTTAGCGGTTACGGCGGTGAGCTATTGTATCCTCCCAGGGTGTGTAGTGAAGCATGTTTAGCTATTCCTTGTCCTCCAGTGATAATGAAACTTGGAAGAAACTTACTTTGTCGCCATGGAGGCCAGGATTAGTGATTTAGGAATAGCTAAAAGACTGCCGACTGCGGATGGATGCTAGCTCCTAGCTAACTAGCTAGCCATGTCTTAAAGCACCTCTTCCTGAGGGTGTTTCAGTGTTATAACTTCACCTTTATCTTTAGTTTTTAAGGGCGAAATGCATCCATTCTTCCTTTTCTGTCTACACACTGTGTCTGCTTGTAAGTACTCTGTGTGTGTGCACTGCCGAACATGCTCCTCTGCTCGTAAAGCCAGCAATTTCCTGTCGTGACGACAACGCGCCATCATGCATGTAAAAAAAAAATATGACGAACCAGTACTTTTCAAACAGAATATGGTACCATTTTTGATTAATTAACTACATTTCCATACATCACACATACAAACAGCCCATACAATAGCATGTAAACAGTGCTCATAAAGTGAAATAAATAGCATACATAGCCTGTGTAACATTTAAAGGCCTACTGAAATGCATTTTTTTTATTTAAGCGGGGATAGCAGATCCATTCTATGTGTCATACTTGATAATTTTGCGATATTGCCATATTTTTGCTGAAAGGATTTAGTAGAGAACATCGACGATAAAGTTCGCAACTTTTGGTCTTTGATAAAAAAAGCCTTGCCTGTACCGGAAGTAGCGTGACGTCACACGTTGAAAGGCTCCTCACATTTCCCCATTGTTTACACCAGCAGCGAGAGCGATTCGGACAGAGAAAGCGAGGATTACCCCATTAATTTGAGCCAGGATGAAAGATTTGTGGATGAGGAACGTGAGAGTGAAGGACTAGAGTGCAGTGCAGGACACATCTTTTTTCGCTCTGACCGTAACTTAGGTACAAGCTGGCTCATTGGATTCCACACTCTCTCCTTTTTCTATTGTGGATCACGGATTTGTATTTTAAACCACCTCGGATACTATATCCTCTTGAAAATGAGAGTCGAGAACGCCAAATGGACATTCACAGTGACTTTTATCCCCACGACAATACATCGGCGAAACACTTTAGCTACGGAGCTAACGTGATAGCATCGGGCTTAACTGCATATAGAAACAAAATAAATAAGCCCCTGACTGTAAGGATAGACAGAAAATCAACAATACTATTAAACCATGGACCTGTAAATACATGGTTAATGCTTTCCAGTCTGGCGAAGCTTAACAATGTTGTTGCTAACGACGCCATTGAAGCTAACTTAGCAACGGGACCTCACAGAGCTATGCTAAAAACATTAGCTATCCACCTTTGCCAGCCAGCCCTCATCTGCTCATCAACACTCGTGCTCACCTGCGTTCCAGCGATCGACGGTGCGACGAAGGACTTCACCCGATCATCCGTGCGGTCGGCGGCTAGCGTCGGAAAGCGCGTCTGCTATCCAAGTCAAAGTCCTCCTGCTTGTGTTGCTGGAGCTAGCCGCTAATACACCGATCCCACCTACAACTTTCTTCTTTGCAGTCTTCATTGTTCATTAAACAAATTGCAAAAGATTCACCAACACAGATGTCCAGAATACTGTGGAATTTTGAGATGAAAACAGAGCTTTTTGTATTGGATTCAATGGAGTCCGAATACTTCCGTTTCAATGATTGACGTCACGCGCATACGTCATCATACATAGACGTTTTCAACCGGAAGGTTAGCGGGAAATTTAAAATTGCACTTTATAAGTTAACCCGGCCGTATTGGCATGTGTTGCAATGTTAAGATTTCATAATTGATATATAAACTATCAGACTGCGTGGTCGGTAGTAGTGGGTTTCAGTAGGCCTTTAAAGCCATACCTGAAAGAGGTTTACAAACGAAATGGTTACAAACAACACGGGATAATATACTGTACATTATTTACTATTACTGAGAAGGAGAGACACAAACATTGCACCCTCCCTGAGGAGTGAGCAAGCAAATAAGCTACATGCTAAGTAGCAGCAAGCTATCGTCACACAGAACTATTCCTACATTTATACACGCACACGTCTACATGACACTCATAAAACAGACACAGGACTTACAGACAAAGTTTCCAAGGCACTTTGTAGGAAAAAACAACAAACAGGAGCGCTGAAACACGTAAATACGTCTTGTGTGTAAATTAGTGAGCGTCTGACTGGCTGGGGCTACTATAGGAAACTAGAGGAGGAAGCAAGTCGTCTTCAAAATAAAGGTCCCGTCTCATTACCTGATAATGTTACGTCACATGTTTTTATGAATTTGCTATCCATGTTTTAAGTGTTGCTTGTAACCTTAATCTCAAAAAGCATATGATTTCTACAAAAATACTGTATTCATGTTGCACTCATTTTATACTGCTAAAAGTAGACACACGATGGCAGTCCAAGCACACAACCAGAGTTCATTGTCAAATTACTGTACTCTTTATTTTAAATTATAATTATCACTAATAAGAGTAACAATTAATTATAATTAAAGGCTTTCTTATTGTCCACAAATTGCAGTTATTCCATATATGTTTTACACCTAAAATTGTCTGTTCATCTTAAACATTCATTTATGTTCCAACTCATTCACCCAAGTATTTTTGGGCTGTTGAAAGCCATCTATTGCGGTAACATTTGTTGTAAGTAAGAGGAGATGAGAGATTATCGTCACACTTCAACATATCGATCACTCTCTTTTCTGGACTCTCTTGTTATCGTGCTTGGTGACTTTAACAAGGGAAATTTGAGCCAGGAATTACCAAAGTATAGACAGTTTATAAAATGCCCGACCAGAGAGGAGAACTATCAGATCACATGATGGTGCACTTAATCCCTTCATACAGACAGAGACTGAAAATGGCTAAACCTGTTATGAGGACCATTAAGTGTTTCACCGCCGAGTCTGTGGATGAGTTGCGTGCATGTTAGGAGACGACAGACTGGGAGGCAATCGGAGCGGCCACGGACAATGTGGACGAGTATACGGACACTGTGACCTTGTTGTGGAATTTCTGACCTTTTGAACTATATTTCGTGTCTATTAAGAATGTCTGCTCATTTAATTTCTCTTCTATTCTGTGCCATTGAATGTACCGGTTCTGGGACAAAGTTGAATATGGAGTCGCGCCAACCTGTCTACAGAATGTTTTGATTGTCTAAGTATGACTAAGGGATTCAAGTTTGTTATGGAACAGACAGGTCAAAACAAAAAGACATGGACGCACGAACCAACAGATAAAAATGGCAGGAGACCGGGACTCGGGGGAGATTGCTTTTGTGTGTCCTCCGGAGGACCTTGTGTGTCTGCATGGACAGCTCAATCTGACTTGATAATGGGTAAATAAACTTTTTGTGCTAAATTCACTTTTGTTGCTGTTTAAGCTCTGGACAATCCACCACACAAATTGGCGTCACGAACAGGATGGCCCAGAAACTACAGGTCGACAGCCGCTCCCGCTCTCTCTGTCAGGCAGACAATGTGTTGCACGCGCGCATCACAAGGTAAGCAGTTTGCTTAAAGTGTAAACATTTTCTGCCTGGAGAGAACGGGATCGATAAGACTAATTGCTGAACCTGTTTTTGATAAAGATAGGTTTAGTCGGGTTCTCCAAAAACAACCTGGAATGGGGTAAATTATGGTTGGATTGAGTTGTTTTATATGTGATTATTTGTCTGTGTGTTTGTTGAAAACTTGTGATTTGTTGTTTTAACAAAAAGGGGATTGTTAATAGAATTTTGGTGGTTTGGAGTGTTTTGAAGCATAGACGATGTGAGACGAATACATTTTTTAACCTCTCCCTCCTCTGTCGTTGTCGGCAAAGGAGGCTTCTTTCTGCAAGTGCATCAGGTTAGCCGGAGTTGGACACAGCTAAATTATAGGCAAGGTTTGCTAACTGGTGTGACATTTGGCCCATATAAATTTATGACGTCTATGAAGGTGCGACATTCTGTCTATGTGGAAACTGCAGCGGTGGGAAAAGCCTATTATAGGTGACCGTTCAGGGACTCCGGTAAAGGAGATCAACTGAGCTGATAGTTGTCACGACGATCTGTTTAATTTGCTGCAGTATAGACAGGTAGAGATCGGGCTGCATATGGTAGAGCTTTGGTGAAACTTGGTGAAACTATATGGACTGACCAGACACGAGTCTGAATGATTGTTGGGTGATTCCTCGTGATCCTACTGGGCGTTAGGCCAGGTTTTTCCGTGTTGGTCAGGGAGTAAACGCAGGTGTTGCTCCGCTGAACGGGTTAATCGCCATTGTATGAGTAATGAAGGAACCTGGTTTTGTGTTAATGAGACGGCCGTTCTACAAGCACGCGTGCAAAAGTTGTTTATATTGGTATATTGGTCCGGACCAGGGGGTGTGTTTTATGATTATTTATATATATGTGTGCGTAATTTAATAACTTTTGTGGAGCACCTGTTTTCTTATCTGTTTTAATTCCCCCCCTTCCCTCTTCCCCCCCCCCCCTCTCGCAACCTCCCTTCACGCTTTTTCTCACAGCCCCGCTATCTGTAAAAGTTGGGAAATTGTCCAAAATGTGTGTGTTTATGAGAAGGTAGACAAAGTTTATGTACAGTAATCATATGAGTGAATGATCCATCCATTTAATTATCTTCTTCCGCTATCGTAGGTTGGGTCGCGGAGGCAGCAGCCTAAGCAGGGAAGTCCAGAACTCCCCCCCTTTTGGCGCTGCGAGCGAATTCCAGTCATTTGAATTTGTTTTTAACTGTGCTGGTGATTGTGACTGTGTGATATTATAGTTTGTAAGAAGCCACTGAGATTTTGAGTACGGAAAAAGGCTCTCGCTCTCTGGTGAAATTTCTGTGTGTGTGTGTGTGTGCGTGCGACTCAGTAAGAAAATAAAAAAGGAGGCCCTGCTGGGAGACATTTTAAAATAAGGGATGTGTGCGTGTGAAGAGGCTGTGTGAGTGACACTGTTAGCATAGCATTGAGCTAGGTTAGTGTATGTACAGGTTAGCATTGGATTAGATTAGCATTGAGCTAGATTTAAATATATATATATATATATATATATATATATATATATAGTGGACAGCTGTACTCAATCTGAAGAGAGTGCTGACAGGTTGGTTTTGATAATAGGTAAAATAAAAAATACTGTGCCCGCGGGCACCAAGTAGCCCGTAAGGACCAGATGAGTAGCCCGCTGGCCTGTTCTAAAAATAGCTCAAATAGCAGCACTTACCAGTGGGCTGCCTCTATTTTTTTTAATTGTATTTATTTACTAGCAAGCTGGTCTCGCTTTGCTCTACATTTTTAATTCTAAGAGAGACAAAACCTAAATAGAATTTGAAAATCCAAGAAAATATTTTAAAGACTTGGTCTTCACTTGTTTAAATAAATTCAATATTTTTACTTTGCTTCTTATAACTTTCAGAAAGACAATTTTAGAGAAAAAATACAACCTTAAAAATGATTTTAGGATTTTTAAACACATATACCTTTTAAATTCCTTCCTCTTCTTTCCTGACAATTTAAACCAATGTTTAAGTAAATTTATTTTTTATTGTAAAGAATAATAAATACATTTTAATTTAATTCTTCATTTTAGCTTCTGTTTTTTCGATGAAGAATATTTGTGAAATATTTCTTCAAACTTATTATGATTAAAATTTAAAAACAATTATTCTGGCAAATCTAGAAAATCTGTAGAATCAAATTTAAATCTTATTTCAAAGTCTTTTGAATTTCTTTGAAAAATGTTTGTTCTGGAAAATCTAGAAGAAATAATGATTTGTCTTTGTTAGAAATATAGCTTGGTCCAATTTGTTATATATTCTAAAAGTGCAGATTGGATTTTAACCTATTTAAAACATGTCATCAAAATTCTAAAATGAATCTTAATCAGGAAAAATTACTAATGATGTTCCATAAATTATTTTTTAAATTTTTTTCAAAAAGATTAGAATTAGCTAGTTTTTCTCTTCTTTTTTTTGGGTTGAATTTTGAATGTTAAAGAGTCGAAATTGAAGATAGACTATGTTTCAAAATGTAATTGTCATTTTTTTGTGTTTTCTCCTCTTTTAAACCATTCAATTACGTGTAAATATCATTAATTATTAATAATAACATAGAGTTAAAGGTAAATTGAGCAAATTGGCTATTTCTGGCAATGTATTTAAGTGTGCATCAAACTGGTAGCCCTTCGCATGAATCAGTACCCAAGAAGTAGCTCTTGGTTTCAAAAAGGTTGGTGACCCTTGGTTTAATATATATTTAGTAAGTGTGGAGTTGAAGCACACACACACACACGCACATCATAGATTAGAACACATTGTTGCTTTGAATTAATAATGATATAGCAAACACATTAAATAAAGTTAAATAAGCAAATTCAATAAAATTGAATTACATTTAATATAGGTAAATTGATTATTTAAATACATTGACATTTAATTTTTTTTTAAGAATAAACACACAATAAAATAAAATTTAAATTTATATTCTAAAACGTTTTTAACTTTTATCTGTGCAACTGGTATTAAATATATATTGTCAACCTGTGTGAGTCATGGAGTCTAAATCGCAGGCGAGGGAGAAGTACAGATAATAGTCGCCAACACTCAGCGCCAGAGTCAAAACAAAACGTGGAGAAGCGTTAAACAAACTAATCAGAGGACACCAAAATATGAGAACTTAAGTAAACAGACAGCAAGTAAACCAGAAATAATAATGTAAATAAATAACAAAGAAAGCAAATTTCTATGTGACATTGAGGCATGTAGAATTACATGTAGAGAATAAAAGTAAATGGAAAATAAATATATAAATATTACAATAGAATAAAATAAAAAGCAACAATAAGAATAAAAATACAACAGTACAATAAGAATATAACGAGATAAACTAGGCAGTAGTGACCATGTTATGAAAAAGCATTGCACTGTTATTGTTTTACATCCCCTGTCATCCTAAGCCCCAAAGAGGAGTTGTGAAACGTGTGTGAAAAATGATTTTTTTATAGTCTAAATCAGTAGTTCTCAAAGGTGGGTATGGTGTTTCCGCCCGGACAAAAAGGGGGGTACTTGAAGGTATGCCAAGGGGTACGTGAGATTTTTAAATATTCTAAAAATAGCAACAATTCAAAAATCCTTTATAAATATAATTATAGAATAACACTTCAACAAAATAAATATTTAGAATTAAGTTCACGAGTCCATATGGATCACTATTACAATATCCAAAGAAGGTTGATGATTGATTATATGTATAGAAATATTTATTATAATTTAATCACTTGTTTAATTTTTAAAACGTTTTAGTTATTCTTATATCTTTTTTTTTGTGTTTTGTCCAAATAGTTCAAGTAAGACCACAACAAATGAGCAATATTTTGCACTGTTATACAATTTAATAAATCAGAAATTGATGGCATTATGCTGTATTTTATTTCTTTATTTTATTTTTATTCAACCAAAAATGCTTTGCTCTAATTAGGGGGTACATCACTGGGAAAAAAGGTTGAAACCACTGCCCTAAATCATATCTAAAGCTTAAATTATAAAATGCAGGTTATGAAGGAGGAAAAATTGTTAAGAGATAAATAATGATGCAGGTTTAGATTGCTGCTGACCCTGTTGTATTTTATAAGACTGATTATTATGGATTATTGTGTTTGTCTTGTGAGAGAGAGAGAGAGAAAGACAGAGAGAGCAGGTGAAGGAAGATTGTTTGTTTAGTTGTTTGAGTGAAATGGGAAGAAATGAATAAGAATAATTACATGCAAAATGGAATAAAACTATAATGAATGAATATATTAAATAAGTTTATTTTGGTATTATAATCAACCTTCAACCATTTTGTGTGAGCAGTTTAACAGTACAGATTAAACATATTAACAATCATACACATTTACACACAGAAAGAAAATAAAATGAAAAGAATGACCGAAAAAGGAATAGGCAGAAGCCAAAGCTTATATTGGCCTATCCTATACATTCACTGAACATTAAATCAATATCCCCTGTAAATGATAGTTTTCTCGTCATAATGTAAATAAGTTAAGAATACAAACTGGAAGGCTGTTGTTCTTTACTCGAAACATAATTGCCATTGTTTTAAAAATAGATTATCTGAACATTTAACACATTAAAACTTATAAAAAATTGATTGGTATGATCATAGTAGCATGCTTTGGGTATTATTGAAATGAGCCTTTTAAGTTTAAGTATTGGGTCTATATTTGTTCTATAAACATTTCCCCAAACGTCAAAACAATGTTAAATATGGAAAAATAAAGGAATAATATAACATATAGTGTCAAAGCGCTTTGAGTACCTTGAAGGTAGAAAAGCGCTATACAAGTATAACCCATTTACCATTTACCATATGTAGACATTTCTTATTCAGCATGTGTCTTACTTTATACAGAATAACAATGGATTTGGATATTTTTCTTTAATATGATCAATATGCGGCTTCCAACATATTAATGATCAATTATTATTCTCAAGAATTTAGTTCATATACTCTGTCAATTTCCACTTGATTCAACTTTAATTTTTGTTTCACAATTTGACTTTGCACCACTAAACACCACAAATGTAGTTTTGTTATCATTCAATGATTACTTATTACTTGTTACTTATGATATTACAAAATGGCGGCGCATTAAAATGCAGCAGCTAGAAGACGCTCTTGGGAGTGTAGAGCGATTTGGCTAAAAACACCCGTCATTTCTGTCAATTTCATGGCTGGCTCAAAGCGTGAACACTCTGTGATCACATACGACCGACAGACAATTTTGGATGTGGATAGATCGGGTCGTTATAGACTGAAAGATGCATGTACAGTGGACCTCCTCGCTAGCATGGGAATACTTCGCGGGCTTCATCGAGCAGCCTTTGTAGCAGCGGAGTCAAGTACTAGCGGGGACCGTCAATGGAGGAGACGTAAGCGGTGTGAGCGGAAGCAGAAGCGGGGATGCCGAGCGGGGCTAACAACAAAGGCTAATCCTCAAAGAAGCGCGGAGTGTCCGGGTAAGGAGTCATTTAAACTAGAACTTGCCGGCGCCAGGCTGGATAATCCCTGCACACATAGCAATTCTCTTAGAATAAAACACAACTCACATAATGTTTTTTCTTTTGTGACCGTGTCAGAGGCAGACATACATTGTACTGAGGTGGCTAACTATGATGCGTTCAGTTTATCGCAGCATCAAGCAAACAATCTGAAAATTCCCGTCGTATCAATTCCTAGATATGGTCGGAACTATTTAAAGTGCACTACGCATAATAAACGCAACATTATTAATATTGGTACCTCGGATAATTTCAACAAACAATCCTCAAAACAGCCCACTACCTATAATATGGGCTTTTTAAATATAAGATCATTATCTTCCAAAACGTTATTAGTTAATGAGGTCATTAGAGACAACAAACTTGACGTCGTTGGTCTCGCCGAGACCTGGCTCAAACCAGACAATTTTTTTGCGCTAAATGAGGCATCTCCTCCTAACTATACAAATGCACATGTTGCCCGTCCTCTTAAAAGGGGAGGGGGTGTCGCACTAATATACAATGAAAACTATAATTTCACATTTAACCTAAATAATAAATATAACTCGTTTGAGGTGCTCACTATGAGGTTTGTCACACCGCTACCTCTCGACCTGGCTATCTACCGCCCCCCTGGGCCCTATTCGGACTTCATCAGTGAATTCTCAGAGTTTGTTGCTGATCTAGTGACGCACGCTGACGATATAATCATAATGGGGGACTTTAATATCCATTAGAATACCCCATCGGACCCTCCATGCGTGGCGCTCCAGACTATAATTGATAGCTGTGGTCTTACACAAATAATAAATGAACCCACGCATCGCAACGGTAATACAATAGATCTAGTGCTTGTCAGGGGTGTCACCACCTCTAAAGTTACGATACTCCCGTACACTAAAGTAATTTCCGATCATTACCTTATAAAATTCGAAGTTCTGACTCATTGTCAACAAACTAATAATAATAATAATAACTACTATAGCAGCCGCAACATTAATGCTGCCACAACGACAACTTTTACTGACCTACTGCCTTCGGTAATGGCACCATTCCCAAATTATGTGGGCTCTATTGATAACCTCACTAACAACTTTAACGACGCCCTGCGCGACACCATTGATAGTGTAGCACCGCTAAAGCTAAAAAGGGCCCCTAAAAGGCGTACCCCATGGTTTACAGAAGAAACTAAAGCCCAGAAATTATCATGTAGAAAGCTGGAACGCAAATGGCGTGCGACTAAACTTGAGGTTTTCCATCAAGCATGGAGTGATAGTTTAATAACTTATAAACGCATGCTTACCTCAGCTAAAGCTAAATATTACTCAAATCTCATCCACCTCAACAAAAATGATCCTAAATTTTTGTTTAGTACAGTAGCATCGCTAACCCAACAAGGGACTCCTCCCAGTAGCTCCACCCACTCAGCAGATGACTTTATGAATTTCTTTAATAAGAAAATTGAAGTCATTAGAAAAGAGATTAAAGACAATGCATCTCAGCTACAACCGGGTTCTATTAACACAGATACGACTGTATATACGACGGACACTGCCCTCCAAAATAGTTTCTCTCTCTTTGATGAAATAACATTAGAGGAATTATTACAGCGTGTAAGTGGGATAAAACAAACAACATGTTTACTTGACCCAATTCCTGGGAAACTTATCAAGGAGCTTTTTGTATTATTAGGTCCATCAGTGTTAAATATTATAAACTTATCACTTTCCTCTGGCACTGTTCCCCTAGCATTCAAAAAAGCGGTTATTCATCCTCTACTCAAAAGACCTAACCTCGATCCTGATCTCTTGGTAAACTACCGGCCGGTGTCCCACCTTCCGTTTATCTCGAAAATCCTCGAAAAAATTGTCGCACAGCAGCTAAATGAACACTTAGCGTCTAACAATCTCTGTGAACCTTTTCAATCCGGTTTCAGGGCAAATCACTCTACGGAGACAGCCCTCGCAAAAATGACTAATGATCTATTGCTAACGATGGATTCTGATGCGTCATCTATGTTGCTGCTTCTTGATCTTAGCGCCGCTTTCGATACTGTTGATCATAATATTTTATTAGAGCGTATCAAAACGCGTATTGGGATGTCAGACTTAGCCTTGTCTTGGTTTAACTCTTATATTACTGACAGGATGCAGTGTGTCTCCCATAACAATGTGACCTCGGACTATGTTAAGGTAACGTGCGGAGTTCCCCAGGGTTCGGTTCTTGGCCCTGCACTCTTTAGTATTTACATGCTGCCGCTAGGTGACATCATACGCAAATACGCTGTTAGCTTTCACTGTTATGCTGATGACACTCAACTCTACATGCCCCTAAAGCTGACCAACACGCCGGATTGTAGTCAGCTGGAGGCGTGTCTTAATGAAATTAAACAATGGATGTCCGCTAACTTTTTGCAACTCAACGCTAAGAAAACGGAAATGCTGATTATCTGTCCTGCTCAACACCAACATCTATTTAATAATACCACCTTAACATTTGACAACCAAACAATTAAACAAGGCGACTCGGTAAAGAATCTGGGTATTATCTTCGACCCAACTCTCTCGTTTGAGTCACACATTAAGAGTGTTACTAAAACGGCCTTCTTTCATCTCCGTAATATCGCTAAAATTCGTTCCATTTTGTCCACAAGCGATGCTGAGATCATTATCCATGCGTTCGTTACATCTCGTCTCGATTACTGTAACGTTTTATTTTCGGGCCTCCCTATGTCTAGCATTAAAAGATTACAGTTGGTACAAAATGCGGCTGCTAGACTTTTGACAAAAACAAGAAAGTTTGATCATATTACGCCTATACTGGCTCACTTGCACTGGCTTCCTGTGCACCTTAGATGCGACTTTAAGGTTTTACTACTTACGTATAAAATACTACACGGTCAAGCTCCTGCCTATCTTGCCGATTGTATTGTACCATATGTCCCGGCAAGAAATCTGCGTTCAACGAACTCCGGCTTATTAGTGATTCCCAGAGCCCAAAAAAAGTCTGCGGGCTATAGAGCGTTTTCTATTCGGGCTCCAATACTATGGAATGCCCTCCCGGTAAAAGTTAGAGATGCTGCCTCAGTAGAAGCATTTAAGTCTCATCTTAAAACTCATTTGTATACTCTAGCCTTTAAATAGACTCCCTTTTTAGACCAGTTGATCTGCCGTTTGTTTTCTTTTCTTTTCTACTCTGCTCCCAACCCGGGGTGGACCGCTAGCCTGTGCATCGGATGGGGACATCTCTACGCTGCTGACCCGTCTCCGCTCGGGATGGTTCCTGCTGGTCCCACTATGGACTGGACTTTCGCTGATGTGTTGGACTTTCACAATATTATGTCAGACCCACTCGACATCCATTGCTTTCGGTCTCCCCTAGAGGGGGGGGGGTTACCCACATATGCGGTCCTCTCCAAAGTTTCTCATAGTCATTCACATTGACGTCCCACTGGGGTGAGTTTTCCTTGCCCGTATGTGGGCTCTGTACCGAGGATGTCGTTGTGGCTTGTACAGCCCTTTGAGACACTTGTTATTTAGGGCTATATAAATAAACATTGATTGATTGATTGATATTAATATTAAATAATTTTTTAGGTGAATCAACGCGACCTCAATTTCCTCAACGCTTTCTTCAAGTCTTCTCCTGAACAATATACATTTGTATTATCTGCAAACGTGATACATTTAATTGATTAAGATACTGAATAAATATCATTTAGATCAAGTATAAATAGTTTAGGTCCCATCTGGAGATGTCACTTCCTGTCAATGAGAAAGGACGCAAAAGAGAAAGGCTCCGCTCTTGCTACCGGAGTTTTTTGTTAAATCTGAAGATTTTGACCACTGATTTGCGATCACAGCCACAGGAGAGTACCCTGGCATCTTCAATCTGATTTTGGTCAGTTGAGAGGCACTGGTACGCTGAAAGAAGGCGAGTTGAGAGAGCCGTTAGACTCAAGCCAAAGGCGCCTTGCCGCAGTTCAAAGCGGTTGCCTAGCAACCAAAAGCTACGGCGAGTTTACAGCTGTTTTAAAGTGATCCCGACGTCGCAGAGTGATATAAGTTGACAGGCTGACACCTCAAATTGATCTCTGAACGGCGCAAGATACGATATTGTTGGAAAAAACAAGTTAAAGTGCCGCAAGTCGCTAAAGAAGCAACTGCCGTTAAGACACAAGCAAGAGGCAGTGACGTCAGTGACTGCCGCGATGCGAAAAGGTAAAGGAAAGATTGAAATCCCGAAACCTTCGGGGTCAGCTGTTACAGAACACAACTGGGAACAAGATTTGAGGTTGGAAACAGGACATGATGGGAATCAAGAAGTGATACTACAAATACTTGAAGAAATGAAAGAAGAAATGAAAGAAATGAAAGAAGAAATGAAAGAAATGAAAAAAGAAATGAAAGAAATGAAAGAAGAAATGAAAGAATTGAAAGAATATCTGAGAAAAGTAACAACAGAACACCAACAAGATGTGAAAAGTCTGCAGGAAAATATAGAAAATCTGCAATCTCAGAACAACAGAAGAAATAATGAAGCCACTGAAATGGGCAAACGAATGAAGACCCTTCAAGAAGACAACAACATGTTGAGGAATATCATAGATGATATGGATCAGGACAAACGAATGAATGATATCATCGTGACTGGGCACCGAATTAAACCAAGATCCTATGCGAAAGCTGTGAATAATGAAGGTGAACCAGATGAAATGGATATGATCTCAGCAGAACAGCAAGTGGTCAACTTTCTGCAATCAAAGGAAATTGAAATTGACATTAATACCATCGAAACATGCATCCCACTGAACGGAAGAAACAACAACGCCACTCCAGTCGTGCTCGTGAAACTCGTAAACAGAAAATCTAAAATGGCATTGCTGAGACAGGGAAAGAAGCTGAAGGGAACAAATGTGTACATGAATGAGCATCTCACAAAACGCAATGCTGGAATCGCCAAGAAAGCACGCGACTTGAGAAGGCAGGGAAAAATCCAGGGAACTTGGAGCACCAACTGTAAAATCTACATCAAGCTGAATGGAGGTCCAGAAGCAAGAGTAATTGTTGTCCATGACATCAAGGACCTGGACATTTTTTAAAGTTTACACAGCTACCAAAACAACGATGATAATGGACTCTGACAGAAAACAAACACCCAAATTCAACATCGACACTACTATGTTCCAAGGGACGACTAAACAAGAGGACCTACATTCAGGATTGCATCCACCTACACTTATTGAGATTATTGAAACAACATCAAAGATTGTTGAACAAGAAAATATGGAACTAAAAAATTTCTGCAACAAAGATTACAAAAACCAGAATTTGGAAAATGATATAGATCCAGATACACATTTTTTCTCCCACATCAGTAATAATTGTTTTTATTATACAGATGATCAATATAATAGCAACATTACATGCGATAACAAATTGTCAATTATTCATTTTAATAGCAGAAGCTTGTATGCAAACTACAACAACATAAATAACTTTTTGGAACACATCAACGGACCATTCAAAGTGATTGCTGTTACAGAAACATGGATTGATGATAAAAAAGGAATAGATTTTGATCTGGAGGGATATGAACTAAACTACATCAACAGAACCAACAAAAATGGAGGAGGAGTAGCTGTGTACGTGATGAAGAACCTGAACTACAAAGTGGTAAAAAACATGTCATTTGCTATAGATAATATCTTAGAATGTATAACCATTGAAATATGTCAGGAAACAAGCAAAAACATTTTCATCAGTTGTATATATAGATCACCTAAGTCAAGTATAGAAACATTTGAAGAATGGATCAAGGCTACTTACATGGATAATGGTCAAAGAATAATGTTCTTATGTGGTGACTTTAATATTGACTTATTGAACCCTAACAAGCAAAAGTCTATTGATGACTTCATTGATACAATGTACAGCATCAGTTTATATCCAAAAATCACAAAGCCAAGTAGAATCACAGCACACTGTGCCACGCTTATTGATAATATTTTTACCAATGAGTTTGACAATAACACTACAAGTGGTCTACTTATAACCGACGTTAGTGATCATCTGCCAGCTTTTACAATATATGATGGACACTACAAGAAGAAAATGGAAGACAAAAGGACATTTCGAAGACTTTGCACAGAGAAGAGGATGACTGCTTTCAAAATTGATCTACAAAAGCAAGATTGGGACAATGTGTACAATGAAAAAGAGGTTGATGAAGCATATGAACATTTCTTAAACAAGTTCATAATACTTTATGACAAACATTGTCCATGGATACAACTTAGTAATAAACAGAGAAATAATAATCAACCATGGATGACAAAAGGATTAAAAAATGCTTGTAAGAAGAAGAATACACTATATAGAGAAGGAAGGAACAAAAATAATATGAGAGCAACATGGGGCATCCTCAATAGCATTATTAAAAATGGCACAAAGAGGGACTACCCTCAATACTTTTTAGACGGAAATAAAAACAATGACAACATAAAGGAAGTAGTTGAAAGCTTCAATAATTATTTTGTAAATATTGGACCAAAATTGGAAGAAAGGATTACAGACCCAGTTCCAATTGAGGACTATAATGATACCATAGAGCGAAATCCCAACTCCATGTTCCTCAGTAATGTGACACAGGAGGAAATAGTTACAATCGTGAAAAAATGTAAATCTAAGACTTCAACTGATTGTAATGGAATTGATATGGAAACGATAAAAAAGGTTATAGAAGAGATCTCAGGACCATTAATGTATATTAGTAACCTATCATTTCAAACAGGTACATTCCCAAACAAAATGAAAATAGCTAAAGTTGCACCAATTTATAAGACTGGAGATAAACATCAATTTACAAATTATAGACCTGTTTCTTTACTTCCACAATTTTCTAAAATCATTGAAAAACTGTTTAATAACAGATTAGAGAGTTTCATAAATAAAAATAGAATACTCGAAGAGAACCAATATGGATACAGAGCTAATGTCTCAACTTCAATGGCTTTAATTGAAATTACAGAAGAAATTACCAATGCAATAGACAGTAAAAAATGTGCAGCAGCGGTTTTTATGGATCTAACTAAAGCATTTGACACAATTAATCACAATATTTTAATCAAAAAACTAGAACGATATGGCATCAGAGGGTTAGTCTTAAACTGGATAAGAAGTTATCTAACGAATAGGAAACAATACGTGAAGCTAGGCGAACACATGTCTACAACGCTAAATATATCCTGTGGTGTACCTCAGGGATCAATATTAGGACCTAAATTATTCAATCTCTATATAAATGACATTTGTAAAGTTACAAAAGATTTAAAGTTAGTATTATTTGCGGATGATACAACAGCGTTTTGTTCAGGAGAGAACACACAGGAGATAATACAAATAATAACAGAAGAAATTAACAAATTAAAAAGATGGTTTGACAAAAACAGACTATCGTTGAATCTTAGTAAAACTAAAATAATGCTATTTGGTAATAGTAGAACAGAAAGTCAAACACAAATACAAATAGACGGAATAGAAATTGAAAGAGTAAATTAAACCAAATTTCTAGGTATAATGATTGATGATAAATTGAACTGGAAATCTCACGTAAAAAATATACAACATAAAGTAGCAAGAAACACGTCAATAATGAATAAAGCAAAACATGTTCTAGACAAAATATCACTTCATAGTCTATACTGCTCACTAGTGTTACCATATCTGAGCTACTGTGTAGAAATATGGGGAAATAATTACAAAAGTACACTTCATTCATTAACGGTGTTACAAAAAAGATCAGTTAGAATAATACATAATGTTGGATATAGAGAACATACAAATCCTTTTTTCATTGAATCAAAGATACTGAAATTCCACGACATAGTGAATTTGCAAACAGCTAAAATTATGCACAAAGCAAACTATAACCTGCTACCCAAGAATATACAACAATTCTTCTCAACAAAAGAGGAGAAATATAATCTTAGAGAAAAATGTAATTTAAAACATTTGTACGCACGTACAACACTTAAGACCTTCAGTATGTGGAATTAAATTATGGAATGGATTAAGCAAAGCAATCAAACAATGTACTAATATGATCCACTTCAAGAAACTCTTCAAACTTAAAGTGTTTACAAAGTACAAAGAAGAAGAACCATGACAAACATTTTCAATTTATTTCATCCATTCATTCATTCATTCTTAAAGTAATCTTACTTATCTCATCATATGAAATATGACTTTCTTCACCAATTATTATTATTAAATTCTTACTATTATTTATTTGTTTATTTTTATTGTGATTACCTATGGAGTTTATTGTGAATAAATTGAGAACAGGAAGTGAATAAAAAAGTTTCAGCAACTGTTATGTAAAGAAAAGGGGTAGGATTAAATAAGCTCTGCTTCTTCCTACTCCTTTTCGAACATGTTGAAAAGAGAAACTGGAAATTGTGATGTATCATGTTGTATGCTTGCATGTTCGAAATAAACTCAAACTCTAACTCTAACTCTAACCTTGGACAGGTCGCCACCTCATCACAGGGCCAACACAGATATATAGACAACATTCACACACTAGGGCAAATGTATTATTTATTGAGATCTATTACTTAAAATAACTACTTAACCACTATTGTGAAACACCTTTCTAATTTATGGGAGTATTGGGATAGGATTGAGGAAAATGTCTGCTGTGGTGGAGGTGAGTTTGGAAATGAATATAATAAAAAGTAAGTTTTAAGGCGGTTTACTTTAAAGTGTAGTCTGACTATTGAAAGTTGGAGTATTTTTATTTGTATTTAAACATTGCATTACACCATACATCTGGGAGGTGGCCTTGTGAGTGGTTTGTGCTGCGCTATCAGGACAGTTGGCACCAAACAATGTGTGTGTGTGCATGTTGTGACTAGTGTGAAAGAGAAGATGGAGAAAACGAGTATAAAAACATTCTTTTGTGTTGTAGAATATCATGCATAATGGAAGGTCAGAGTGCACAAGTGAAGTATTAATTAGATTAAAAATTAATTTAAAAGGTGACTGAAATATACATGAAGTAGTACGTATAATCTTTGAATTAGGGTTATTGATTAACATTTAATGGGATAGTTAAGACTGTGATTTTAAAACGTGATATGCAAAATTTAACTAACCGAGAGGATAGGAAAACAATGGGTATACATGTTTTGAGTTCCAAATTCTGGAGGGAAGAAACCTCAACAAAACGTAAAACCAGACAGACGGACTTGGGTGGTAGTCGCGGCCTCCTCGGTCAAGCTAGGGTTGAAACTGTTATGCAGCCGGGGGACTGCCAACTTCTCTGAACAAGACAAGCTCCAAAATTGCAGCCAGAACATCATACAGGTGTGACAGAGGACGCCCACACCAGGACGAACAGCAGGAGATACAAACAGACCCCTGCTGGACATAAGTGTCAACGGACAATGTTATCAGATCATGATTGACAATGGTGCAACACAGTCTTTGAAGCATTCCTTTGTGGTCAACCTGCACACACCTTGTAATGACCTGCTTACGAAATGTGCCATGACATTCAATACCGCACAGAAGGAACTTCCTGATGTTGCCTGACAGCACGACATCAGCTGACAACTACTGGGGACGCCTCCCAGGAATGAATGGAGGACGGTGACTGCTCCAACTGTCCTAGCACTGGCTGACTGAGGTGCGTCCGTGTGCCCTGCCACCCAACCCGCCAAAATGTATGACTACCAATTAGACGACTCATAATAGGAGCCCTTTTACTCTTATATATGGTGGGACTCAAGGTATGGCCGCTCATGTGAACTATCCTTACAACAATTAGCATGGTATAAGATGGACAATTGCTGTCCCACATTGTTCCCTTGTTCTCTGTCCTGCCTACGAAACTAAAGATTTAGGTCGGATGATTAAAACAGGGCGTAGCTGCCGCTGATTGGAACGATACGCAAATACCACATTTCAATTGTTTCGATTGTCTGTTAAAAAACATAGCTATGGGCTGCAATTTGGACACTCCTGCTGTAGGCTACAAGGAGCTAGCAGCTATAAAACAGCTGAGCTAAAATAACAAATTTAAGCATATCAAATAATTATAGTTGCTTATTACATACACAAAGTCGCATTATTACATACACAAAGTCGCAGAGAGACAGAAGTCTGTAGAAAGAATTCAGTAACAAACATGTCCGCATCATTAAACTTTCTACAATGAGAAACATACTGAACAAATACAGCAGTTACTGTCAGACTCTAATCTGGGATACCTTGTCTATCAGAGACATGATTAAAACCCACAACACCTTTCGTTCTAATTAATGGATTACAGAAAAAACAGATAGAGTGACAAAGGGGGGAGGAATTATGATTTATGAAAGGGAAAACATTAAAAGTAGATCAATTTGAGTATGTTAAAATTAAAATCACATTTTCCTCAGAAATGTATTTCAAGGTAATTGTAGTATACCGACCAACCACAGCTAAAGACATTTTTCTCGATTCATTTTCAGACATCCTCAAACAGCACAGTATGAAAGAATTGAACGTCATGGGGGACGTTAATCTAGACTGGTTAAATAAGACGCGTAGAAAGAAACTTAAGGATATTATAAACGGCTTCTACATGACACAAATGATAAGCAGCCCTACTAGAATTACAATTGGATGAAAAAAATCAAAGAGATCATCTGTAAATACACTAATACAAAACCAGAAAGAAGAGTGCTAAAATGAAAAATACCTTTGATTAGTAAAACAATTTGGATTCTAATGAGAAATGGGGACTCAGCTCTCATAAGAGCAATTATAACAGGTCTAAATACAGATCGTATGATTTTAAAAGTTTTGAGAAACAAAGTTACAATGTTTATGCGGGAGTCTAAGGCTGACTTTCACTTAGAATTAATCAAAGCTGCAAAAGGGAACATTACAAACTTACGGGAAGAGAGCAAACAAGAAACAACACTATAACATTAAATATCAATGGCGCTACTATTGCAGACAGTCTGGACATAAGTAATAATTTTAATGAACATTTCATCCAGTCTGTACAAACCCTGAATAAAAAGTCCCTCAAAATCAGTGCAAATAATTGTCATTTATTCAGAATGGACTAATTTTAGAATTAACAAATGAAACAAAGTTAAACAAAATCTTGCCTGCATTATCAGACTCACGATCTAGAGATATATATACGGGTTGGACACTATCTTCCTAAAAACGTATAAGGTTAGTCTTATTGCTCCTATAACAATAATTGATAAATAAATCAATAATGGAAAACACTTTCCCTACCACGTCGAGAAACTGCTGCTATAATTAAATCCATAAAGCAGGAAATAAACAAGGCATGAACAAGTACAGACCAATTAGCCTTCTCCACGTTATAACAAAAGGAATAGAACATTTGAAGTTAAAAAGTGGCTTGGAGCAATCAAAGATGCTCACACGGTCACTAAGAGGGGCATTATGTTGACACATCAACTTAATGTGTATTAGGTTGGAGTTCAAATCCCAGCCGAGTCATACCAAAGACTATAAAAATGGGACCCATAACCTCCCTGCTTGGTACTCAGCAACAAAGGGTTGGAGTTGGGGGTTAAATCACCAAAATGATTCCCGGGCGCGGCGCCGCTGCTGCCCACTGCTCCCCAAGGGGATGGGACAAATGCAGAGGACACATTTCACCACATCTGGTGTGTGTGTGTGACAATCATTGGTACTTTAATCTTTCATCTTAATCTTAAATTATATTTATCCATGAGAGCATTTTTGTTGTAAATTGTGAGGTATGGCTGTTAAAATCTTGGTTGTTTTTACGAATGATGACAGATGTGAACAAGAGCATGTATGGTCTTTGTGTGATGATGTAAATGAGGTGTGGTTGTATTGTATGTTAAGTATGTGTCGATGAAGGGGCATTTGGTGACTTTTCTTAAAATTTATTACATGCTAAAGTATGATTATTTTTTGATTAATTATTGATTATTATGAATGTATATATTTATTATGATTAATTTGTGTCATAATTTTATTGCTTGATTTTTGGATCCCTTTCATTTAGGTAGCCAGGGACTGCAGATGGAAAGTAGCTATTTAGATATAATCTGGTACAGAACATATCTGTTTCTGAACTTAATGTCTCTGTTCATTGTCCTATCATAGATAGACTAAATTAAATACAACTATTTAGTGAATTATTGTGGCCACAATAATTCACTAGGTGTTGTATGGAATGCCCTCCCGGTAAAAGTTAGAGATGCTACCTCAGTAGAAGCATTTAAGTCTCATCTTAAAACTCATTTGTATACTCTAGCCTTTAAATAGACTCCCTTTTTAGACCAGTTGATCTGCCGTTTCTTTTCTTTTCTTTTCTACTCTGCTCCAAACCCGGGGTGGACCGCTAGCCTGTCCATCAGATGGGGACATCTCTACGCTGCTGACTCGTCTCCACTCGGGATGGTTCCTGCTGGCCCCACTATGGACTGGACTTTCGCTGATGTGTTGGACTTTCACAATATTATGTCAGACCCACTCGACATCCATTGCTTTCGGTCTCCCCTAGAGGGGGGGGGGGGTTACCCACATATGCGGTCCTCTCCAAGGTTTCTCATAGTCATTCACATTGACGTCCCACTGGGGTGAGTTTTCCTTGCCCGTATGTGGGCTCTGTACAGAGGATGTCGTTGTGGCTTGTACAGCCCTTTGAGACACTTGTGATTTAGGGCTTTATAAGTTAACCCGGCCTTATTGGCATGTGTTGCAATGTTAAGATTTCATCATTGATATATAAACTATCAGACTGCGTGGTCGGTAGTAGTGGGTTTCAGTAGGCCTTTAATGTTTTTTGTTATTTTGTAATTTACCTTTAAAATAATAATGACACATTAAGTTCTGGTGTATGACTGGACTTCGGGATGCAGAGACGGCAGGCAAGTGAATGAAAGAAACCCATTTTAATAGGGAAGACGTTAAGTAACACACACAAAAAAACAAATATGTGTAGCTGGGACATGCACAAATAGCAAACACATGTGAAGTGCAAAGCAAACAATGCAAAAAAATCCATAAGAAGTATCCAGATTGGCAACCAGGGACAATTGTGTCCTGAATGCCAATCAGGAAGAGGTGAGCGAGCGAGCCAGCGCTCAGACCAGAGTGGTGGTAAAAAGGAAGTGAAACATAAAATAAGAGAACTTGACAGGATATAATACAAACTACAAAAAAACTACACTGAACTAAAATATAAACGCAACACTTTTGTTTTTGCTCCCGTTTTTTATGAGTTAAACTCAAAGATGTAAAACTTTAAGACCTATTCCTCTCAAATATTGTTCACAAATCCGACTAAATCTGTGTTAGTGAGCATTTGTTATTTGCCAAGATGATCCATCCCACCCCACAGGTGTGGCATATCAAGATGATGATTAAACAGCACGATTATTGCACAGATGTGCCTTTGGCAGCCAACAATTAAAGGCCACACTGAAATGTGCAGTTTTATCACACAGTACAAGGAGCGTGCAGTCGGCATGCTGACTGCAGGAATGTCCACCAGAGCTGTTGCCCGGGAATTGAATGTTAATTTCTCTAAGCATAAGCTGTCTCCAAAGGTTTCAGAGAATTTGGCAGTACATCTAACCGGCCTCAAAACTGCAGACCACATGTAACCACACCAGCCCAGGAGCTCTACATCCAGCAGGTGCCCCTCCATTATCATCTGAGACCAGCCACCTGGACATCTGCTGCAACAATTGGTTTGCATACCCAAATAATTGATGTACAAACTGTGAGAAACCATCTAAGAGAAGCTCATCTGCATGCTTGTCGTCCTCATCGGGGTCTCGACCTGACTGCAGTTTGTTGTCGTAACCGACTTGAGTGGGCAAATGCTCACATTTGATGGCGTCTGGCAGATTGGAGAGGTGTTGTCTTCCCGGATGAATCCCGGTCTTCACTCTTCAGGGCAGATGACAGACAGCGTGTGTGGCGTAGTGTGGGAGAGTAGTTTGCTGATGTCAATGTTGTGAAAGGAGTGGCCTGTGGTGGGGGTGTGGTTATGGTATGGGCAGACGTATGTTATGGACAACAAACGCAAGTGCATTTTATTAAAGGCGTTTTGAATGCACAGAGATACCGTGACGAGATCTTGAGGCCCATTGTTGTGCTAATCACCCGAGACCATCACCTCATGTTGTAGCAAGACAATGCACGGCCCCATGTTGCAAGGATCTGTACACAATTCCTGGAAGCTGAAAACATCCCAGTTCTTGCATGGCCAGCATACTAACTGGACATGTCAGCCATTGAGCATGTTTGGGATGCTGTGGATCAGCGTACACGACAGCGTGTTCCACTTCCTGCCAACATCCAGCAACTTGGCACAGCCATTGAAGAGGAGTGGAGCAACATTACACAGACCACAATCAACAACCTGATCAACTCTATGCCAAGGAGACGTGTTGCACTGCGTGAGGCAAATGGTGGTCACACCAGATACTGACTGCTTTTCTGACCCCCAATAAGGCAAAACTGCACATTTCAGAATGCTCTTTTATTGTGGGCAACCTAAGGTACACCTGTGCAACAATCATGCTGTTTAATCAGCATCTTGATATGCCACAACTGTGAGGTGGGACAGATCATCTTGGCATAGAAGAAATGCTGACTAACACAGATTTTGACATATTTGTCAACAATATTTACAAATAAATGGGTTATACTTGTATAGCACTTTTCTACCTTCAAGGTACTCAAAGCGCTTTGACAGTATTTCCACATTTACCCATTCACACACACATTCACACACTGATGGCGGGAACTGCCATGCAAGGCGCTAACCAGCAGCCATCAGGAGCAAGGGTGAAGTGTCTTGCCCAAGGACACAACGGACGTGACTAGGAAGGTTGAAGGTGGGGATTGAACCCCAGTAACCAGCAACACTCTGATTGCTGACACGGCCACTCTACCAACTTCGCCACGCCGTCCCTATTTGAGAGGAATAGGTCTTTTGTGTATATAGTCAAAGTTTTACATCTTTGACTTCAACTCATGAAAAATGGGGGCAAAAGCGTTTATATTTTTGTTCCCTTCAGACAATGACTTTCGTCTTTAAAATTGATTCAATGGTTCTCATAATATTTTGTCTTGTATTTTGTAAGACAATGACACTTAATTCTGTGACTTTTTTCATTTTAAATATTTGGACTGTTCTTTTTTCTTGATGTACAGCAGGGGTCTCAAACACGTTATTTCACGGCCCCCACCTTAATATGACAGTTTAATGTTAGCGCGGCCCGCAAGTTTTAAATGAATGGCGCTTGACAGCGTTGTGTGCGGAGCTGAAGGAATCTACCAATCACGGTGTGGTATAAGGCTCTCGACAATGTCGAGGGCGGGCCTTTGATGGCACTGCCTTTAGTGTTGTCTCTAGAAAGTATCACCGCATCATCTTTTTCTCCATACTAACAGCGTGCCGGCACAGACACATGATGTATGAAGCTTATGCATCCACACGGAAGTTATTGCAAGACATACTTGAGGAACAGCCATACATGTCACACTGAGGGTGGTCATATTTTATTTTATTTATTTTTTAACACTGTTACAAATATGCGCCACACTGTGAACCCACACCAAACAAGAATGACAAACACATTTCGGGAGAACATCCGCACCGTAAGACAACATAAACACAACAGAACAAATACCCAGAATCCTTTGCAGCACTAACTCTTCCTGGCTACAAAAACACCCCCGCTACCCCCAACCCCGCCTCCTCCCAACCCCGCCCACCTCAACCCCCCCACACACACCTCAACCCCCCCCACCCCCATATCCCGAATTCGGAGGTCTCAAGGTTGGCAAGTATGCATTGACGTCACTTGCGTGATGCAAGCAGAGAAACATTTTGCCGCTTTTCCACGACACCCGCACACGCTCTTCCTCCCTCCTTCCGTGCCTCCCTCCCTCGCTTGCCCGCCTGCTCACTCCCGCCCCCGTTGTAAACAGTCTGGGCGGGGAAGACGAGCGGTCCGGTAGCTTCCAAAGCACTCCGCCGAAGGAGCGAGCGACAATACAAAAGTGTGGTGCACTGGACCCCAGCGCTGATACTCCGACAGAGAGACGCTGGGCGAATCAGACTTGTAACAAGTTAGTGGTGATGTTAAGGCTAATTGTGCTACCGTAACTGTAAGCTCCACGGCGAGCCCCCCCCGCCCCCCACACCCAATCCCGTTGGCTCCAGACAGAGACGATTTTTGATGCAATATTTCTTTGTTGAGCACAGGGGCACCCCGACGTGTCTTATTTAATTTCATTTCATTTCATTTTTATTTATCTCCTTCATTGATGTGCATCTTTGATCGATAGACAATTATACCTCAATTATTCAATCATACATTTACACACCAATGCCTGAGAAGGAGCAGGATGAAGAAAAATCTTAAATTTTCCTGCCCCCTTCAACATAATACATAGTCTTACTTAATGATATGGTAAATGGGTTGTACTTGTATAGCGCTTTTCTACCTTTTTTAAGGAACTCAAAGCGCTTTGACACTATTTCCACATTCACCCATTCACACACACACACATTCACACACTGATGGCAGGAGCTGCCATGCACGGCGCTCACCAGGCCCATCAGGAGCAAAGGTGAAGTGTCTTGCTCAAGGACACAACGGACGTGACTAGGATGGTAGAAGGTGGGGATTGAACCAGTAACCCTCAGCCACTTTCCCAACTTCGCCACGCCGTCCCCAATGATATCATATAAACCAACAATTACATCCAAATATAACGAAAACAAACAAAAAAACACAAGAAGTGCAAAACTTCATGAAGTACAAACCGAACAAAAAAAACAAAAGAAGTAATATACACCTCACGGGATGATACAAAACAAATACAAAACCAGGCAAAAAATAAGTAAAATAATAAATATAAAGCAAAATGTAAACAAAAATTTAAGCTGTCCATATGATCTTATTATTCTGTCTTTATATATTTTTTCAATTGGAATATATTTTTACAATCTTTTATCTTATTGTAAAGATAATTCCATAGTTCAACCCCCACCACTGATATACACATTTGTTTTAGAGTTGTCCTTGAATACTGATGTTGGAAATGACCTTTTCTTCTATGCTCTTCATTCTCAGAAGTGATGACAAACATTTTTTGTAAATTTGCTGGTAATGTTTTACTTTTAGCCTTAAACATGACACATAATGTCTGTGACTTTACTAGCTCCTGTAATTTCAATAAACCCAAATTAATAAATGATATAATAGTGTGTTCTAAGTAATCTACTTTATGAATAATCCTTATAGCTCTTTTCTGTAGTTGATACAGAGAAAGTTGCGGTGCACAAGGAATACAATTTGAAACGTCATTATACAACTAGACATGCTGAAGAGTATGCAAAATACCAGGGAGATGAGAGGGTGAACCGGGTTGCAAATTTTAAAACCAGTCTGCTGATGCAACAAGATTTCGTCAAGAAAGCAAGCAAAAAGAGCGATTTAGCAGTCAAAGCTAGCTACATGGTGAGTGAGATGGTTGCTAGGGCGGGAAAGCCATTCAAAGAAGGTGAATTCATTAAAAAGTGCATGTTAGATTTTTTTAAAGAAATCTTTACTTGCGGCCCAGCCTCACCCAGTTTCTGCATCCAGTGGCCCCCAGGTAAATTGACTTTGAGACCCCTGATGTACAGTATCTGACTGCACTTTCTAAGTTAAGTTAAAGTTAAAGTACCATTGATTGTCACACACACACTAGGTGTGGCGAAATTATTCTCTGCATTTGACCCATCACCCTTGATCACCCCCTGGGAGGTGAGGGGAGCAGTGGGCAGCAGCGGTGGCTGCGCCCGGGAATCTATTTTGGTGATTTAACCCCCAATTCCAACCCTTGATGCTGAGTGCCAAACAGGGAGGTAATGGGTCCCAATTTTATAGTCTTTGGTATGACTCGGCCGGGGTTTGAACTCACAACCTATATTACAGTAATAAACATAGAAAATATGAACAAACGTATGAGCCTATTGCCGGTAGTAGACGTAATTTGGTAGGTACCTGCAAAAATACCCAATTCGGTGCCCTTCTCTCAAGATGTCCCTAATATTTTGGCTGGTTAGCTAAATATGCTAACCAGACTCTACACACGCTGCTGGTTATGAGCAATGTAAACAAAGCAAACAAGGCATCATGGCATTCCTTACGGACTATTTGGCTGGAACAATACAAGGACGGGCACACAAGAGCAGAACCTGTGCCATATTTCCGAGGGGCTTTTGTCCAATGGTCGCTGAAATTGCTCATCGGGCTGACAAGTCCTTGTGTGTGTGTGTGTGTGTGTGTGTGTGTGTGTGTGTGTGTGTGTGTGTGTGTGTGTGTGTGTGTGTGTGTGTGTGTGTGTGTGTGTGTGTGTGTGTGATGGGCTTTTGCTCGAACTACCACCTCTTGATATGTTTACATTTGCATGAAGTGGCTCTCGTAAATTGTATTTTAGAGCAGCTTTGCGTTCTCGGCGAGCATCAGAGTTGCTGTAGTTAAAAACAAGCAGTTTATTGAGTCTCTGACGCTGTAAAAAAAACCTCATTCTTTTGATATGATCGTTCAAATTCTATTAAGAGACGTTCATTCCTAAAGTGGCATTGTTGAATAATGCTGCAATTCATTTGCTGCTTATCAAGGGAGCCACCATTTTAACGCCTTTAGATTGAAGCGGCAGGCAGATATTAAAGGCCTACTGAAATTAAATGTTTTTATTTAAACGGGGATAGCGGATCCATTCTATGTGTCATACTTGATCATTTCGCGATATTGCCATATTTTTGCTGAAAGGATTTAGTAGAGAACATCGACGATAAAGTTTTGGTCGCTGATAAAAAAAGCCTTGCCTGTACCGGAAGTAGCGTGACGTCACAGGCTGAAGGGCTCCTCACATTTCCCCATTGTTTACAATGCAGCGAGAGCCATCCGGACCGAGAAAGCGACGATTACCCCATTAATTTGAGCGATGAAAGATTTGTGGATGAGGATTGTGAGAGTGAAGGACTAGAGTGCAGTGCAGGACATATCTTTTTTCGCTCTGACCGTAACTTAGGTACAAGGGTTCATTGGATTCCACACTTTCTCCTTTTTCTATTGTGGATCACGGATTTGTATTTTAAACCACCTCGGATACTATATCCTCTTGAAAATGAGAGTCGAGAACGCGAAATGGATATTCACAGTGACTTTTATCTCCACGACAATTCATCGGTGAAGCTCTTTAGCTACGGAGCTAACATGATAGCATCGGTCTTAAATGCAGATAGAAACAAAATAAATAAACCCCTGACTGGAAGGATAGACAGAAAATCAACAATACTATTAAACCATGGACATGTAACTACACGGTTAATGCTTTCCAGCCTGGCGAAGCTTAACAATGTTGTTGCTAACGACACCATTGAAGCTAACTTAGCTATGGGACCTCGACAGAGCTATGCTAAAAATATTAGCGCTCCACCTACGCCAGCCAGCCCTCATCTGCTCATCAACACCCGTGCTCACCTGCGTTCCAGCGATCGACGGCGCGATGAAGGACTTCACCCGATCATAGATGCGGTCGGCGGCCCGGAGACGGAGGAAGTCAAGGTGAGGTCGGCGGCTAACGCGTCTGCTATCCATTTCAAAGTCCTCCTGGTTGTGTTGCTGTATGCTAATACACCGATCCCACCTACAGCTTTCTTCTTTGCAGTCTTCATTGTTCATTAAACAAATTGCAAAAGATTCACCAACACAAATGTCCAGAATACTGTGGAATTTTTCGATGAAAACAGAGCTGTTTGCATTGGGACACAATGGTGTGCCAATACTTCCGTTCACTCCGTGACGTCACGCGCATACGTCATCATACATAGACGTTTCCAACCGGAAGTTTCGCGGGAAATTTAAAATTGCACTTTATAAGTTAACCCCGCCGTATTGGCATGTGTTGCAATGTTAAGATTTCATCATTGATATATCAGACTGCGTGGTCGGTAGTAGTGGGTTTCAGTAGGCCTTTAACAAGATGTACAAACTCCAAAACCAGTGAAGTTGTCGCATTGTGTAAATGGTTAATAAAAACAGAATACAATGATTTGCAAATCTTTTTCAACTTACATTCAATTTAATAGACTGCAAAAACAAAATATTTAATGTTTCAACTGGAAAACTTTGTGATTTTTTGCAAATATTAGCTCATTTGGAATTTGCCACAACGGAGACGCTGGACTGTTGAACAACTTAAGCTGTACATCAAGCAAGAATGGGAAATAATTCCACCTGAAAAGCTTAAACAATGTATCTCCTCAGTTCCCAAACATTTACTGAGTGTTGTTAAAAGGAAAGGCCATGTAACACAGTGGTAAAAATGCCCCTGTGACAACTTTTTTGCAATGTGTTGCTGCCATTAAATTCAAAGTTAATGGTTATTTGCAAAATAAAATAAGTTTCTCAGTGTGAACATTAAATATCTTGTCTTTGCAGTCTATTCAATTGAATATAAGTTGAAAAGGATTTGCAAATCATTGTATTCTGTTTTTATTTACCATTTACACAACGTGACAACTTCACTGCTTTTGTAGATGTGCCTGACAAGCTAAGTCACCAGTATCAAACTCAAGGCCCGGGGGCCAGACCTGGCTCGCCACATAATTTTATGTGGCCCGCCAAGTTATTCCATTTGGTCTGTGTGAACGACTCTGGCTGTTGTCCGGGTTCGCAGGACCACCAAGGAAGGACATTCTGATGAGCAAGTTTGACTTAATTTTATTTTTCAATAAAACCTCAAGTCTCTGGTCGGATCGCTTTCCAGCTCCTTCCTCTTCCACTGCTTGTTCTCCCGGTCGCTTTTCAGCCGGCCGCGTCTTCTGCGTCTCGCTCTCGGTCGCTTCCTCTCGCGCTCAGCATCCGCTTCTCGCTCGGCTGCGTGCGTTGCTGCTTGCTCTTGCTGCGTGCGTTGCTGCTTGCTCTTCATGCACCACTGGCTCTCTTAAACTGGATAAGAAGTTATCTAACGAACAGGAAACAATACGTGAAGCTAGGCGAACACACATCTACAACGCTAAATATATCCTGTGGTGTACCTCAGGGATCAATACTAGGACCTAAATTATTCAATCTCTATATAAATGACATTTGTAAAGTTACAAAAGATTTAAAGTTAGTATTATTTGCGGATGATACAACAGCGTTTTGTTCAGGAGAAAACACACAGGAGATAATACAAATAATAACAGAAGAAATTAACAAATTAAAAAGATGGTTTGACAAAAACAGACTATCGTTGAATCTTAGTAAAACTAAAATAATGCTATTTGGTAACAGTAGAAGAGAAAGTCAAACACAAATACAAATAGACGGAATGGAAATTGAAAGAGTAAACAAAACCAAATTTCTAGGTATAATGATTGATGATAAATTGAACTGGAAATCTCACGTAAAAAATATACAACATAAAGTTGCAAGAAACACGTCAATAATGAATAAAGCAAAACATGTTCTAGACCAAAAATCCCTTCATATTCTCTACTGCTCACTAGTGTTACCATATCTGAGCTACTGTGTAGAAATATGGGGAAATAATTACAAAAGTACACTTCATTCATTAACGGTGTTACAAAAAAGATCAGTTAGAATAATACATAATGTTGGATATAGAGAACATACAAACCCTTTATTTATTGAATCAAAAATACTGAAATTCCACGACATAGTGAATTTGCAAACAGCTAAAATTATGCACAAAGCAAACTATAACCTGCTACCCAAGAATATACAACAATTCTTCTCAAAAAAAGAGGAGAAATATAATCTTAGAGAAAAACGTAATTTAAAACATTTGTACGCACGTACAACACTTAAGACCTTCAGTATATCAGTATGTGGAATTAAATTATGGAATGGATTAAGCAAAGCAATCAAACAATGTACTAATATGATACACTTCAAGAAACTCTTCAAACTTAAAGTGTTTACAAAGTACAAAGAAGAAGAACCATGACAAACATTCTCAATTTATTTCATCCATCCATTCATTCATTCTTAAAGTAATCTTACTTATCTCATCATATGAAATATGACTTACTTCACCAATTATTATTATTAAATTCTTACTATTATTTATTTATTTATTTTTATTGTGATTACTTATGGAGTTTATTGTGAAAAAATTGTGAACAGGAAGTGAACAAAAAGTTTTGCAACTGTTATGTAAAGAAAAGGGGTAGGATTAAATAAGCTCTGCTTCTTCCTACTCCTTTTCGAACATGTTGAAAAGAAACTGGAAATTGTGATGTATCATGTTGTATGCTTGCATGTTCGAAATAAACTCAAACTCAACTCAACTCAACTCAACTCCACCTCCTTCTGCCCCGTCGCTCTCGGCAGCCGTCCCTCCAAACACTGAGAGGGGATTAATTGATTGTGCCCAGCTGCCCGATCCCCGCACCTGCAGTCCATTTGGACGCGGGTCCGCCGGCCACGCCTCCTCGCCGCCATCTTGGAGCGGGCCCCGGTGTGCCCTGCCCCGCTGTCGGACTACCAGCCACGCCTCCTCGCCGCCATCTTGGAACGGGCTCCGGTGTGCCCTGCCTCGCTGTCGGACTGCCGGCCACGCCTCCTCGCCGCCATCTCGGAGTCGGCCCCGGCGGGGCACGCCTCGCTGTCGGTCTGCCCGGGTCCACCTCCCCACAGTCCTCCATCGCCGGACGCAAGCCGGGCTTCCGACCGGCTGAGCGTACTCCCCCCGCCCCCCATTTCGAGGGAGCGGGAATTGGGGACGGCCAGGTCCCCCTGTGGCCCCGGTCTTCTCCTCCTCTGTGTCCTTTTCTTCCTCTTCTTTGTCTTCTTCTTTGCCTTTTTCTTTGGCTTTGTCTTCTTTGTCTTTCTTTGTCTTTTCCTTTTTTGTCTTTTCCTTCTTCTTCCTTGTCTTTTTCTTCTTCTTTTTCTTCTTCGTCTTTTTCTTCTTCTTCTTGTTCTTCTTTGTCTTTTTCTTCTTGTTCTTGTTCTTCTTGTTCTTGTTCTTCTTGTTCTTGTTCTTCTTTTTTTCTTCTTGTTCTTGTTCTTCTCTTTCTTGTTCTTCTTCTCGTTCAGGGGGCCATTCGCCCCCCCTCCCCGTCTGGTCCGCCAGCACCTGCAGGAGCCGCAACTGTTGGCGGGACTCCTCGAGTCGCTGGCGGCTGCCTGCCGCGAGAGCCCACAGGAGATCGTCCCCCCCCGCCTCCGATGGTCCAGCCACGTTGGGTGCCAAATGTGAACGACTCTGGCTGTTGTCCGGGTTCGCAGGACCACCAAGGAAGGACATTCTGATGAGCAGGTTTGACTTAATTTTATTTTTCAATAAAACCTCAAGTCTCAGGTCGGATCGCATTCCAGCTCCTTCCTCTTCCACTGCTCGTTCTTCCGGTTGCTTTTCAGCCGGCCGCGTCTTCTGCGTCTCGCTCTCGGTGGCTTCCTCTCGCGCTCATCATCCGCTTCTCGCTCGGCTGCGTGCGTTGCTGCTCGCTCTTCATGCACCACTGGCTCTCCACTTCCTTCTGCACCGTCACTCTCGGCTGCCGCTCCTCCAAACACTGAGAGGGGATTAATTGATTGTGCCCAGCTGCCTGATCCCCGCACCTGCAGTCCATTTGGACGCGGGTCCGCCGGCCACGCCTCCTCGCCGCCATCTTGGAGCGGGCCCCGGTGTGCCCTGCCCCGCTGTCAGACTGCCGGCCACGCCTCCTCGCTGCCATCTTGGAGCAGGCTCCGTTGTGCCCTGCCTTGCCGCCATCTCAGAGTCGGCCCCGGCGGGGCACGCCTCACTGTCGGTCTGCCGGCCCCGCCTAACCACAGTCTGCCATATCATTCAATGTGCACTGTCATTCAACATGATTTACCACTTTATTCAATGTGATCCGCCACTTTATTTAATGTGGTCTGCCACTTCATTCCATGTGGTCTGCCACATCATTTAATGTGATCTTCAACATAATTTAAGGTCGCTCGCTAAATCATTCCACGTGGTCTGCAACATAATTCAATGTGGTTTTCCACATCATTTCACATGGTCCTCCTCATCATTTAGTGTGGTCTGCCACAACATTTAATTTGGTCTGTCACGACATTTAGGGTGGTCTTCCACGACATTTACTGTGGTCTGCCACAACATTTAATTTGTTCTGCCACGACATTTAATTTGTTCTGCCAAGACATTTAGTGTGGTCTGCCACATAATTTCATGCAGTCTGCCACATCAATTCACATGGTCTTCCACATCATTTCACATGGTCTTCCACAACATTTAATGCGCTCTGCCAGTGCCAAATAATTTACTGTGGCTCGCTACGTTATCCAATGTGGTCTTACACATCTTTTAATGTTGATCTGCCACATTATTTATTGTACTCTGCCACTTAATTTATTGTACTCTGCCACATCAATTAACGGGCCACAACATCATTTCACATGGTCTTTCACGTAATTTGACGTGGTCTGCCAAATCATTTAACTAGGTCAGGGGTCAGCAACCCGCGGCTCTCGAGCCACTTGCGGCTCTTTAGTGCCGCCCTAGAGGCTCTCTGGAGCATTTTTAAAAAAGGATTGAAAATGGAAAAAGATGGGGGAACATCTTTTTTTGGTTTTAGTATGTGTTTTGTTTGAGGACAAACATGACACAAACCTTCCAAATTGTTAGAAAGCCCACTGTTTAATGTGTGTGTGTGTATGCTTCACTGATGAGAGTATTTGGTGGACATCGTTTTGTCCTACTAATTTCGGAGGTTCTTGAACTCACCATAGTGTGGACTGTGATGCAACAGTATGGTTACATGTCAAATCTTCCACTCCTTTGTCTCATTTTGTCCACCAAATCTTTTTATACTGTGCGTGAATGCACAAAAGTGAGCTTTGTTGATGTTATTGACTTGTTGGAGTGCTAATCAGGCATATTTGGTCAGTGCATGACTGCAAGATAATCAATGCTAACATGCCATTAAGGCTAGCTGTATGTACATATTGCATCATTATACCTCATTTGTAGCTATATTTGAGCTCATTTAATATCCTTTACTTTTATCCTCTTTGTATATAATTTAGATTTGCATGTCTCATGACACATTATCTGTATGTAATATTGGCTGCAATTCAGATAGTTGTTTATGTGCCATGTTGTTCCAGACAACATTACCTAGCTTGCCAAAGATTGTAATAAATCTATTAAAAGAAGACAGCCTTAACTTGGACACACACATCTATACCTTTGGCCATTAAAAGCCAGTAACTTCCAGGAGTTATCTCACCTTCTGAGTAGCCTCTGATTTACTAATAGTTTCTAATGTTGTAAAAATGTGTAGAATAAATATTACATTTCAACATTTCTGTCAACGAAGATTTGCTTCAGCTTGCGACACAGTCATTTTGATAATAGGCTATTATAGCTAATATAGACACTTACATCATGTGTTGTCTTCATTATAAGACTTATATATGGCTTTTCATTTTTTGCGGCTCCAGACATATTTGTTTTTTGTATTTTTGGTCCAATATGGCTCTTTCATCGTTTTTGGTTGCCGACCCCTGAACTAGGTCTTCCACATCATTTAATGTGCTCTGCCACATCATTTACTGTGGCCCACTGCGATATCCAATGTGGTGTACCACGTCATTTAATGTACTCTGCCACAACATTTAATGTACATCATTTCACATCATTCAATGTAGTTTGCCGCATCATTTAACATGGTCTTCTACAAATTGTACATCATTGAATGCAGTCTGCCACTGCCACACCGTTCTATGTGGTCTGCCACATCATTTAATGCGGTTTGCCACTGCCACATTTAAAATCGCCTGCAACGTCATTCAATGTGGTCTGCCACATCGTTTAAATTTGCCTGCTACGTCATTCAATGTGGTCTTCCACGTCATTGAATGCAGCCTGCCACATCGTTTAAATTGGCCTGCTATGTCATTCAATGTGGACTTACACATCATTTAATGTGGCCCGCCACTTCATCCTGAGAGCAGCCATAATAGCAAGGAGGCCCGGGATGAAAAGGAGTTTAAGCGAAGACGACGCGACATTTCCAGCAGACAAAATGACTCCATGTTGTGTCATGTCTGCATCTTATCTGAGTGCAACATTTCCACAGTACAAAAGAGTGAAGGCGTAAAAGCATGTGCTAGTAAAATAGGCACACTGTTCTTGTCCTTCAGGACTCGTCTGGCCCGCCGGCGTAATTCATCCATGCCGCCGTCTGATTTACGAAGTGTCGCCGACGGGCAATCAGGGCGGCGCCTTTATCTCCACCTTGTCTGGCTAAATGAATTCCAAATGGCATGCTGCCCAGTTGTTTGTCAGTGCATTTATTATTGCTGACAACCCATTTTAAACAAATATAAATCCCCGTAAAACAATGGAGGCAGTGTAACCTTTGGAAATATCAGGCAGGCCATCACAATGTGGGCCAGATGATTTCCTCCTCCTGCACTCGTCATGTGAAGAGCCATCTTGCACTGTACTCTCGCATGAAATATGAAGAAAATATCAACATGCAGCAGCACACCTACATCACACATGACACCCGGATAATTCATAAGTGCAGGGCTTTAATATTAGATTTATTGGAGGTAAAAAGTCAACAAACCTTAAAATGAACACCTAATAGGATCTGAAATAAAAACAAATTACAATCAATCACAACTTTAGCACTTTTCGCTAAGCCTGCAACAGTTAATCAATTAAATCGATTAGAAAAAAGCTTAGATTTCTATACTGTTGCTTCGATTAATCGATTAAATCGTTTAATTTGGTTAGAAACAAGCTGTTATGATCTGCTGCCTGGATCATAGTTTGTTTTATGCAACAGATTACATTTGTTTCCTGCTCTTTAGCTGCTAGCTTTCACGCTACGCTATTTTGGCTTGCTAGCTCCCACGCTAGCCCTTTAGTTTTGTACCTTTAGTGGTATGAGCACGTTTTTCTTTGTTCCCGTCTGATTTATGTTTTAACAAATCATTTCCTACCTGCAAGCTGTGTCCGAAACCCGTCTGCATTCCTGGGAGAACAACACCCGCATCATCATGCTGATGACACCCAACTCTACATGCCTCTAAAGCTGACCAACACGCCGGATTGTAGTCAGCTGGAGGCGTGTCTTAATGAAATTAAACAATGGATGTCCGCTAACTTTTTGCAACTCAACGCTAAGAAAACGGAAATGCTGATTATCGGTCCTGCTCAACACCGACATCTATTTAATAATACCACCTTAACATTTGACAACCAAACAATTAAACAAGGCGACTCGGTAAAGAATCTGGGTATTATCTTCGACCCAACTCTCTCGTTTGAGTCACACATTAAGAGTGTTACCAAAACGGCCTTCTTTCATCTCCGTAATATCACAAAAATTCGTTCCATTTTGTCCACAAGCAATGCTGAGATCATTATCCATGCGTTCGTTACATCTCGTCTCAATTACTGTAACGTTTTATTTTCGGGCCTCCCTATGTCTAGCATTAAAAGATTACAGATGGTACAAAATGCGGCTGCTAGACTTTTGACAAAAACAAGAAAGTTTGATCATATTACGCCTATACTGGCTCACTTGCACTGGCTTCCTGTGCACCTAAGATGCGACTTTAAGGTTTTACTACTTGCATATAAAATACTACACGGTCAAGCTCCTGCCTATCTTGACGATTGTATTGTACCATATGTCCCGGCAAGGAATCTGCGTTCAAAGAACTCCGGCTTATTAGTGATTCCCAGAGCCCAAAAAAAGTCTGCGGGCTATAGAGCGTTTTCTATTCGGGCTCCAATACTATGGAATGCCCTCCCGGTAAAAGTTAGAGATGCTACCTCAGTAGAAGCATTTAAGTCTCATCTTAAAACTCATTTGTATACTCTAGCCTTTAAATAGACTCCCTTTTTAGACCAGTTGATCTGCCGTTTCTTTTCTTTTCTTTTCTACTCTGCTCCCAACCCGGGGTGGACCGCTAGCCTGTCCATCAGATGGGGACATCTCTACGCTGCTGACCCGTCTCCACTCGGGATGGTTCCTGCTGGCCCGACTATGGACTGGACTTTCGCTGATGTGTTGGACTTTCACAATATTATGTCAGACCCACTCGACATCCATTGCTTTCGGTCTCCCCTAGAGGGGGGGGGGGGGGGGGGGTTACCCACATATGCGGTCCTCTCCAAGGTTTCTCATAGTCATTCACATTGACGTCCCACTGGGGTGAGTTTTCCTTGGCCGTATGTGGGCTCTGTACCGAGGATGTCGTTGTGGCTTGTACAGCCCTTTGAGACACTTGTGATTTAGGGCTATATGAATAAACATTGATTGATTGATTGATTGATCATGCGACCCCGTCGTCACAGTAGAAAGCCAGCAGATTACAATTCTCCCGCAACGGCCATTGAGAAGATGGACGAAGGTGCGTGGATGGTGTTGTGAGCGATGGAGGCGGAGACTCTTCGCTATTCCCCCTTGGAGCGGCAGGACCTGTTATGGGGTCCTAACGGAAAGCTGATCCCAATCCACTCCGTTTGGCCCGAGGACATTGCCACCCCCCCGCAGTACAGGACGCGTCAGCGACGACGGAAGCCGCCCAAGAGGGCTTCACTTCGCTGCCAGGATGCGCCACTCCCTCAGACTCCTCCATCGGTACATAGCAAGCTACATTCAGCCCAAGCTTCCCCTCCTCAGATGTTTGGCAACCCAATTGACCACTTCGCCAAACATTTCTCCGACTGGGCTGTCAGTCACCTGGACAGCAGCTACGATGACGTCATTCCATTGGCGCCCCCTGAGGAGGTAACTCCGCCCACTTCTGATGACATCATAGATCAAGATTTTTTTTTTCTATCTTCTGCGTCTTTCTGTCAGCCACTTCCAAATGACTTTAATTCCAAGATAAAACATTATCAGAACATTTTTGTTAAATGTAAGTCTAGTCAGTCCAAGTCACTTTCTGACTTTCAAGCTCTACCTCCAGTGACTTTGGTTCCGCCCCCAGTGACTATTGCTCCGCCCACTGCACATACTTTTTTCCTCTGTGCTCCCACCCAATCTCAAGTGTGTGTGTGTGTGTGGGGGGGGGGTGTGTGAGAATAGACATTTTGGACTATTTAAAGGGGAGGAGTATACCCCCCTCCTGACCTCCCTCCACCCACCCTTGAAGACGGTTCCAAACCGCAAGGAGCGCGTCTGGTATCCGCTTCTTGAGGTGGGGGCTAGTGCTGGGAGCTGAGCTAGTGGGGTGGCACAACTGCGCTCAGCCAAGCCGCAACCCCCGGCCCGGCCACCGCCACCAGTTTTTGGCGTACTAAGCCACAACCTCCGTCCTGGCCACCGCCACCAGTCCTTCGGCGTGCTAAGCCGCAACCCCCTGCCCAGCCACCACCACCGGTTTTTCGGCCTGCTAAGCCGCAACCTCCTGCCCGGCCGCCACCACCGGTTTTTCGGCCTGCTAAGCCGCAACCGCCAGCTAGGCCACCTCCAGCTGCACCACGCCAAGCTTCGCCTCCTGTACCTGCACCACGCCAAGCTTAGCCTCCTGTACCTGCACCACGCCAAGCTTCGCCTCCTGTTTCCGCACCAGCTCCAAGACTGGTTCTCACACCAGCACCGGCTCCAAGACTGGTTCTCACACCAGCACCGACTCCAAGACTGGTTCTCACACCAGCACCGGCTCCAAGACTGGTTCTCACACCAGCACCGGCTCCAAGACTGGTTCCCACACCAGCAACGACTCCAAGACTGGTTCCCACACCAGCACTGGCTCCAAGACCAGCTCCTGTCCCTGCTCTGAGGCTAGCACAAGTCGCGGCTCCAAGGCTAACACCAGAACCTGCACCAGCTGCCGCGAAGACAACGTTTCCTGCTTCCACGGCAACGACAACGTCACCTGCTTCCTTGGCGACGACGACGTCTCTTCCTGCTTCCACGGTGACGACGTCTCTTCCTGCTTCCACGGCGACGACGACATCTCTTCCTGCTTCCACGGCGTCGGTGTGTCTGCGACCTCGAGCTGTCCGGCTGCGCAAGCGGAAATCAGGGGCCCGCATGCGGCTCTCTCAGAGGTCAGTCAATGGACGCCAGTGGCGCAAAAAGCAGCGACGCCTAGGACGTAGGCGTAGAACTCTCCTGCTGCTGAACTTCTGGCGCCACTCACGCCCACCTTCTCGGCGGCCACGATCGTGGCCTTTCCGTGGTTGCCCGCCTCGCCTGCGGCAGCGGCGTTCCCTTCGCCACCGCCACCTGTATCTTCCCCGTTGGATTCGGGGACATGTGGCCTAGCGACCCACCGCCAAGTCCTCCCTCCGCCCTCCCTTGACTCTTGAACTATTTCTTGTTTTTTGGGTTTTAGTTTTTTTTTTTGTCAAGGGACATCTGGAATCTGTCCTTTAAGGGGGAGGGGGGTGCTGTTATGATCCGCTGCCCGGATCATAGTTTGTTTTACGCAACAGATGACAACGTTTGTTTTCTGCTCTTTAGCTGCTAGTGTAACGCTAGCATGGGCTAGGCGGGTTAAGAATGTAAACAGTGTGACAGAAGATGGTTCGTCTAGGAGCCTGTGGTATGAAAGATGACGACAACTAGTTATTTTGGTTTCGACTGCATTAAATGTATTAACACAAGAATATAAATGCCACAGATGATACAATAGGAAAAAAATTTCAAAAATGCCCAAAACAAAAATACAAGATGCAGTCCTGCTGCCTTCTCGGAACCAGTTCACAGTTCAGTTCAAAAGGTATGCAAATGCTTTCGCGTCAGTCCAAAAAACTAAAGTAATTCAAAAGGTTCGCCACGGAGGAGGAAAAAAATGCTTGTCCTACCGCATAGTTGTTTAGCTCGCCATTTGTTGAGTTGAGTTTGAAAGTGGATAGGGAGCTCAGGTTGTTTGGGTCTACGGGTATTCCATCCCGGAAAAAAACCTGACCTGAGTAATAGAGGGCAAAAACAACACACCATGCCCGGCCCGATAGTTAATCGAACACGGTGGCTCTAATTATGAAGTTTGCAAAGTGTGAGAATGAGAAGATTTTGCGAGTTGCTTCTCAAGCGCGTCTCACAGCACCGCAGCCACAGCAGGTACGGGAGGGGGTGGTGAAGTGAGCAACACTTCCTTAAAAGGAAGCGAGCGGCAGGAAGTAACCCTCCACAATAAAAGTATTTGCACTGTATGCATGTTTTCAATGGGAATTTTAAATATGGGTTACAGGTTCCCCCCTATACTCATGTACGGCCTCGTACATGGAGGTGGCTGGCGGCATACAATTCGTTCCTATGGGAGTGATTGTCGATCCAGACTCCTCTACTTGCAGTGTAGAATCAAAGACATTACTCAATCCTTGGAACAAAGTCTGGATACTGCGCAAAACTGGATGTCCAAGCTTTGCATATTGAAGGCGACTGGGAGGTTTTCGGGTTCGAGTAGGCCGTGGAGCTGGCGATACAGATTCTGGACTGAATGTTTCGGTTCCAGTGGGTGACTCGGGCTCACTCAAGATAGATGCTGCTTGTGGAGACCCTGTCGTAGAGGAGGTGCTGTCCTCTGGCTGCCCCAAAGCATCACCATCCACTTCTGGCACTGACTCTGTGTCCTGCAATTCAGACACTTGCCCAGGGTCGGCAGGTGCTTCCTGATCCATCTCTACACTGTGCACCACACCAACAGGATCCCCTTCTGTAGCACGTTTTGAGGGCTGGCCATGGGAACTCACGGGCACTGCAACTGGGACAACTGAAGGTATAGGAACAGGTAAGTCAATCACACTTGTGAATTTTGCTGGAGCGGAGCAAGTTTCATGTAATTTGGGTAAATACACATCTGGGGGTTAGTATTCTGGTTCAGACAGTTCCAGAATTGCTGGGTCCACTGGTGGAATCACTTTGGCTGATGTCATTGGTTGCTTTGGCAAGTCTGCTTTGGGGGTTGTTGACAAATAGCCACAAGGCAGCAGCAAGTCTCGGTGGAGGGTCCTTACAGGTCGATTTTTCCCCTCAGGCTTGACGGTATATACCGGAAGAGTGCCGGCTCTCTTCTCGACAATATACACATCCGCCTCCCACCTATCTGCTATCTTATGCTTGCCTCTCAACTTGACATTCCTAACCAAGACTCTGTCCCCTACCGATAATTCGGAGGGTGTAATTCTCTTGTCAAATCGAGACTTGTTCCTTCCCATGACCTTTTCTGCATTCTTAGTCGCAATGCGGTAGCTGTCTTCAAGATGGGACTTGAGCTTTTCAACATACTGTGAATGGGATGTATGAGGATTTCCAGACACAGGCAGACCAAAAACCAAATCGATAGGCAACCGGGGTTGTCGACCAAACATCAATTCGTAGGGGGAGTAGCCGGTGACGTCATTGCGGGTGCAATTGTAAGCATGTACCAGAGGCTTGACAAAATCCCTCCAATGAGTTTTGTCTTGGTCTTGCAGGGTGCCCAACATGTTCAGGAGCGTACGGTTGAACCTTTCCACAGGGTTGCCACAAGGGTGTTAAGGCGTGGTTCTTACCTTGTGGATTCCCATAATCTGACAGAGCTCCTTGATGGTGTGTGATTCAAAATCAGGCCCTTGGTCACTGTGGAGCCTTTCGGGTATTCCATACTTAACCAGGAAATGGTCCCACAGGGCCTTGGTTACTGTCGTGGCTTTCTGATTCGGGGTTGGGACCGCTACAGCGTACTTAGCAAAATGGTCAGTGATGACAAGTACATTCTTCGTGCTACTCCGATCTGGCTCGATTGAAAGAAAGTCCATACAAACAAGTTCGAGCGGTCTTGCTGTTTGGATATTTACTAACGGTGCAGCTCTCTTTGGCAGCGCTTTCCTACGAACGCACCTCTCACAGGTCTTTACTTTATTAGTAATGTCGATGGACATGCGTGGCCAGTAGAAGCGTGCTCTAATGAGGTCAAGTGTCCTCTCTGTTCCAAGATGGCCCATCTGGTCATGCAACTGGTAGAGGACCTCTGCTCGACACTCCTCTGGTAGGACAAGTTGGTAGCTGGGCTCACCATTGATGGTTCTTTTCCTAACGAGGACGTTATTGAAGATCTCCGGTCGTGGCAACTCTCGCAGGAGCAGCGGCAGATCTGGAAACTGTTCCCTCAGAGAAGGCGGCGGGCTGCATCCGTGTTCCAACTGGGCGACAACATGCTGAATAACCGGATCTGCTCTTTGTTTGTCTGCAATCTCAGTGACAGACAAAAAGGAAGTGACTGGAAAAGAGAAATGTTGATCATCCACAAAGCTGTCCGGTAGGCCGTCAACGCTGATTGAGAGAGCTTGCACAAGAGCTGCCACTTGCAGTTTGTCTGGTGAGCTGTACACAAGGTGCTTGTCACATACTGCCTGCACTGAGTGTTTGTCAATAGAGATGCAGGAAGGGTCGTCCAAATGGTGTTGTGCGAACCTCAGGATTCTCTCTCGTTCCTTCTGGGAACGGGCGTCCTCTGGGTTTTCCACAAGAGGCCGCCGAGAGAGCCCATCCGCATCGGCGTTCAGCTTCCCTGCTCTGTAAATAATTTTGAAGGTGTATGTGGAGAGCGACGAGAGCCACCGGCAGCTCGTCGCGTCCAGTTTGGCAGATGTCAGCAGGTAGGTGAGCGGATTGCTGTCAGTGACTACAGTGAAGGTGGAGCCATACAGGTAGTCACTGAATTTTTCTGTCACTGCCCATTTTAGAGCCAAAAACTCTAGTTTGTGGGCAGAGTAACGGGCTTCGCTGCGTGATACACCCCTGCTGGCAAATGCAACAGCTCTTTTGCGTCCATCATACTCCTGATATAACACCGCCCCTAGCCCGGTTGAACAAGCGTCTGTGTGCAGGACGTAAGGCTTGCTTGGATCCGCAAAAGCGAGGACGGGGGCTGTGGTGAGCTTCTGGATTATGGCCTCGAAAGAGTCCTGGCAAGCAGGTGTCCAACGTCCGCCAAAGTTCTCTTTTGGGTCGAGATAGTGTTGGGATTTGACCGCTTGCTTTGTTCTCTTTTGGCTAGGAGGGTAACCGGCAGTCAACTCATTGAGGGGTCTTGCGATAGAAGAGTACCCCTGAACGAACCTACGGTAATATCCCGCAAAGCCGAGGAATGATCGAAGCTCTTTAAGGTTCTTCGGGACTGGCCAAGTTATTAATGCGGAATCTTGCTGGGGTCCGTCTCCACTCCGTTACTGGAAACCACATGCCCAAGATAGCGGACAGACGTCTGAAAGAACATGCACTTCTCTACTGATAGCTTTAACCCATATTCCTTCAAACGCTGAAGTACATTCTGGAGTCTCTGCTCGTGTTCTTCTAGCGTTGGGGCAAATACTATCAAGTCATCAATGAAGACTAGTGCCTGCTTCAGATTTAAGTCCCCCACGCAACGCTCCATTAACCTCTGGAATGTGCTCGGCGCATCGGTGATACCTTGGGGCATGCGGTTAAATTCGTAAAACCCTAGCGGGCAGACGAAATCGGTCTTGGCCTTGTCCCTCTCCTCCATCTCGATCTGGTAATACCCAGATTTTAAATCCAACACCGAGAACCAGACAGAACCAGACAAAGCTGAAAATGTGTCCTCAAGTTTAGGCAGGGCATAGGCATCTTTAATGGTTTGTGCATTCAACTTCCTGTAGTCGATGCAGAGTTTTACTGTGCCATTTTTCTTCCTCACCACAACTATCGGGGAAGCGAAAGGTGAGCTTGATTCACGTATGACGCCGGACTTCAACAATTCCTGAAGGTGCTTGCGAACAGCATCCACGTCCTGAGGATGAAGCGGCCTAGGCCGTTGTTTAAAGGTTGCTGGATCAGACAAGTTGATTTCATGCTTTACCTTGTCTGTTCGACCGAAATCAAGGTCGTGTTTCGCAAAGACCTCCGGAACGCTGTTCAGCATAGCTGTCACACAGAGCTTCCATTCAGGGGAGAGAGGAGAGTCACCAAAATTGTATGTTAACTGGGATGGCTCTACACTTTGCTCTTTATGGAAAACAGACTGGATGGCACTGATTTCGGCAATGCATGCTCTGACGGGGATCACAATGTCGTGAGCTGATTTGTTCGTGGCTACCACAGGCAGCCTGACAGGTTGGACAGAAGGTAGATCAACCAGGCAGGACTGTATAATCAGACCACCTGGGAGGGTAAACGAAGCTGGGTGTTGAATCACAACTTCTTTCTCGCCTTGCAGGAATGGACACACAGCAAAAGCATCCAGCACTACAGTTCGCCCAGCAGGGATTGTCAGGGGCTCTGTGGACTGCATTCTCAACACTCCCTGGTGGTCATCGGATGCCAGCTTGTGTCTTATTTCCAGAATCTTCAGCACTGCTCTGTAACCAAAGGGAACCGGATGGAATTCGGGTCGTTTATGACTATGAAGGTCATACACAGTGTCCAAAGTGTTTGTGCCAATGAGAACAGGCGGCTGTGAAGATCGCAGGTCAGGGACAACAAGGGCAAGAGTGTCAATGTCCATCTCCTCACCGACAAACTCTGCCGGGAATGTTATGCCAAGCTCTATATATCCAATATAAGGCACACTCTGTCCGTTGGCGCCCTCTACCTCAAGGAGATTGTTCAAAGGTTTTACTTCATGATCTGCAAGGTAGGTGTTGTAAAACGAGTGCGAAACTGTTGTGACCTGAGATCCTGTGTCAAAGAGGCAATGGAATTTGGCTCCTCGGATTTTGATCACTCCAGTGCTTCTGGTGCCAACCAAGCCTTTTGGTATTGAGGCTTGAAAAATTGAGTGCCTGCTGTGGGGACAACGATCGGTGGCAGCTCCCACTTGTCCCCCCAAGGAAGCTGCATGCAGTTTAACGGCTTACGGCTCTCCCCGGATTGTTGCTTGAGCTTGACCTGTCTCCCCTTGTTCTCCACTAGAGCGGGGTTTGGATTGTTTGAACAGTTTGGGGAAATGTGTCCATCTTGCCCGCATTTGAAACAAAACCAAGGTTTTGGCGCATTGCTATTTCTTGGTTTCTGTTTGTTCTGGTTTGGATCTGTTCTGTCAGTGTTCTGTGTTTTTCTAGACAACAGAGCGGACATCTGCTCTTGAAGCTTTACCATTTGCTTTCTCAAATCATCAATGGCACTTGCATCTGCAGAATGGCCACACGAACATCGAATAGCGCTCTGAGTCTGTAGATTGACACGATGTTTAACTGAGGAAATGTGTTTTTTCATGAGAGTATCTTTGGTGTACTGTCTGTCTTCTTCAGTTCTGAGCATGAAGAGTAAATCGGCAAAGGAGGGCGGCTGATCCTTTTTCTGTTCCAATTGCAACTTGTTTATCACAGTATTGTCCCAGCAGCCCCTGCAAAACTGCTTCAACAGGTGTTTGTCTGTGTCGCCTGCCGGAATGCCACCTCGTTTTATCACGCCACTGATTGTTAATTGGAGTCTCTGAAAATATGAAGATGGTCTTTCTCCATGGTCTTGGAACGTATTTAAGAACTTGGCAAATAGTTCCTCTCCATCCTCAACAGTAGCGTATACAGAGTCAATAATCCGCAGGAATGTGGCAGGCAGGGCGTTTGGTTCCAAATGTTTTACTAAATCAGCAGCAGGGGAAAGGAGACTTTCGATTATGCGTCTGGTTATGTGCAAAGGAGCTAGACTAGGATCAGCACTTAACAACTGCATCTGTGTTTTCCAGGCTTCATAGTCTGCTTCATGAGGGGATTTCGGGACTTTTCCTGAGAACGTGCGCAGCTGACTGAGTGTTAACATCATCCCTGCGCACAATGTGCACGACTACAAGTCTTTGGACTTCGGGAGGGGTCAGCTCATGACCAGACAGTGAAATCCTTGGCGCTGTCGGTGGGTTAGAAGGGCCTTGAACACGGAGCACGTCACCGCTAGCCACTCTGACCTCGGTGTCATCCGCCTCCATATCTTCATCATCGCCTTCATCCTCTTCTCCCCCAAGAGCTCCAAGATGAGAGCTAATTTGGTCCATAGCTCCTTTTAAAACATGCTCGAATGGACGACCACTCTCCCGGGAAAGGCGTCTCAGAACTCGGAGATAGTCCACAAATTGGTGTTGGGACTGGGGATGCTCTGCTGTAGCTGCGGCACCCTCGACCAAAAGTAAGTTAACAACAACTTCACCGGTTGCTGTGTGCGTCGTATATGGCAAAAACGGTTTTAGCTTTTCTAACGCCGCAACGTCTACAAACTCAACGGCCAGGTTTTTGTAATAAGGGTTTTGACTATCGTAAACAATATTCGCTTTCTTAACATCACCATACCTGCTTAAATTATCAATAATTTCTTTCTCTGCTTCAGTGTTGGTTGCACCACTAACAATGACCATATGAGCAATGTCCATACCACTTTCTACAAAGTAATCCATCTTTCAAGTCAACAAAAAAAATATACATATATATGCAAAAGGTCGTATCAAAAATCGTTCATACTGACAGGCTCCTGGCTAGCTCGCCAATTGTAACGCTAGCATGGGCTAGGCGGGTTAAGGATGTAAACAGTGTGACAGAAGATGGTTCGTCTAGGAGCCTGTGGTATGAAAGATGACGACAACTAGTTATTTTGGTTTCGACTGCATTAAATGTATTAACACAAGAATATAAATGCCACAGATGACACAATAGGAAAACATTTAAAAAAATGCCCAAAACAAAAATACAAGATGCAGTCCTGCTGCCTTCTCGGAACCAGTTCACAGTTCAGTTCAAAAGGTAAGCAAACGCTTTCGCGTCAGTCCAAAAGTTCAGTTCAAAAAACAAAAGTAATCCAAAAGGTTCGCCACGGAGGAGGAAAAAAATGCTTGTCCTACCGCGTAGTTGTTTAGCTCGCCATTTGTTGAGTTGAGTTTGAAAGTGGATAGGGAGCTCAGGTTGTTTGGGTCAACGGGTATTCCTTCCCGGAAAAAAAACTGACCTGAGTAATCGAGGGCAAAAACAACACACCATGCCCGGCCCGATAGTTAATCGAACACGGTGGCTCTAATTATGAAGTTTGCAAAGTGTGAGAATGAGAAGATTTTGCGAGTTGCTTCTCAAGCGCGTCTCACAGCACCGCAGCCACAGCAGGTACGGGAGGGGGTGGTGAAGTGAGCAACACTTCCTTAAAAGGAAGCGAGCGGCAGGAAGTAACCCTCCACAATAAAAGTATTTGCACTGTATGCATGTTTTCAATGGGAATTTTAATATGGGTTACAGGCCTGCGTTCCATCTGAAGTGCATCCACAAAGTGCTAAAGCATATTAGCAGTGCAAAGCCCTTTGCCACTTTGCTAGACTAAACTGTTGCCTATAAATCGGCTGGATGATCAGAAGAAAATAAAACATAATTACCTGAGTAATCGAGGGCAAAAACAACACACCATGCCCGGCCCGATAGTTAATCGAACACGGTGGCTCTAATTATGAAGTTTGCAAAGTGTGAGAATGAGAAGATTTTGCGAGTTGCTTCTCAAGCGGGTCTCACAGCACCGCAGCCACAGCAGGTACGGGAGGGGGTGGTGAAGTGAGCAACACTTCCTTAAAAGGAAGCGAGCGGCAGGAAGTAACCCTCCACAATAAAAGTATTTGCACTGTATGCACGTTTTCAATGGGAATTTTAAATATGGGTTACACTAGCTTTCACGCTAGGCTATTTTGGCTTGCTAGCTCCCACGCTAGCCCTTTAGTTGTGTACCTTAAGTGCTATGAGCACGTTTTTCTTTGTTCCCGTCTGATTTATGTTTTAATAAATAATTTCCTACCTGCAAGCTGTGTCCGAAGCCCGTCTGCATTCCTGGGAGAACAACACCCGCATCATCATGCGACCCCGTCGTCACTCAAGCTTTGCTTTGTATTCCGTTGCTCCGATTAATCGGTTGAATCCAAAAATTAAATTGAGCTAGCTTTTTTTAAACCATTCAATCAGGGCAGCAAGGATTAATAGATTACATTGATTAATTTGGTTAGGTAAAAAACTTCAGTTTATATTTGTGTTGTTTCAATTAATCAATGACATTGTTTAATTCGGTTAGAAACAAGCTTTGCTTTGTATTCTGTGGCTTCGATTAATTAAGTCAATAAATTAAATTTACCAACTATACCGTTGCTTCGATTAATCGATTGATTCCAAAAATTAAGTTGAGGATGTTATGCAAAAGGCGACACTAGCTCTTTTTAACCTTTTAATCAGGGCAGCAATTATTAATAGATTAAATCGACTAATTTGGTTAGGAAAAAAGCTCAAGTTTATATTTTGTTGCTTGATTTAATTGATTATTTCAAATGACTATATTGTGCAAAAGGCAACACTAGCTTTTTTTTAAACCTTTACATTAAGGCCTGAAACAATGAATCGATTAAAACGACTAGAAAAAAGCTTAGATTAATATTCGGTTACTTCAATTAATCCATTAAATCGATTACATGATATTGTGTAAAAAGCAACACTAGATTCAAAAAATATATTTTAATTAGGGCTGCAATTATTAATCATTTAAATCGATTCATTTGGTTTGAAAAAAACTTTGATTTATATTCTGTTGCCTTAATTAATCCATTAAATTGATTAATTGAATTTACAATACTGACCAAAAGGCAATGTTAGATTTTTAAAACCTTTTAATTAGGGCTGCAACGATTAATCGATTAATTCAGTTTGAAAAAAGCTCTGATTTATATTCTGTTGTTTTGATTAATCGATTACAACCAATTCATTTGATTTACAAAATGCATAGTAAGCTTTATTGAAATTTTTGTTAGGGCTGCAACAATGAACCAATTAAATAGATTCATTCGGTTAGGAAATAAAGCTTAAATTTATAATCTGTTGTTTCGATTTATTAAATTTACAACACGGTGCAAAAGGCAACACTATCATTTAAAAAATATATTTTAATTAGGGCTGCAACAACGAATCGATTCAATCAACCGGAAAAAAGCTTTGAGTTATATTATTATTTTATATTATTTTGATCAAATCGATTACTTAATTCACAATATTGTGCAAAAGGCAACAGTCTTTTCTTTAAAACCTTTTATTCAGGTCTGCAATACTTAACTGATTACAGTAAATTGATTCACTCGGTTAGAAAAAAACTCTGATTTACTTTCTATTTCTTCGATTCATTGATTAATTCATTTTACATTATTGTGCAAAGCAAGCGCTTTTCATTAAGCCTGCAACAGTTACTCAATTAATCAATTAGAAAAAAGCTTTGATGTATACACTGTTGCTTCGATTAATCGATTAAATAGTTTAATTTGGTCAGAAACAAGCGTTGCTTTGTATTCTGTTGCTTTGAACAATTAAGTCAATTATTTAAATTTAGATTGTTTTGCAAAAGGCAACACCAGCTTTTTTTTTATTACAACTTTTAATCAGGGCTGCAATGATTCATCGATTAATTAGGTTAGAAAAAAGATATGACATATTGTGTTGCTTCGATTAATCGATTAAATTGATAAATACAATTTACAATACTGTAAAAAAGAAAAACATAGCTTTTGAAAAAATAATTTTAAAACAATTAAGTGATGACTTTGGTAGAAAAAAAGCTTTGATTTATGGTTTGTTTCTTTGATTAATCTGAACTTTAAACAAGCGAACATAGTTTCTGAAAATGAGGGCAGTGGTGTGTAGATAACATCAGGCTGTGGAGTTTAAAAAAAAAAAAATTAAGTAATGCACACATGTTAAAAGTACAAGTTCAATGTTGATGATGTAGATTTAGTCAAAAAAATAATAAAGTTATGGCATGCAGAAAATATGTTCATTTTGAGGTAATAAGGTGAGTATTATCCGATTAATCGATAAATTACTCGACGACTAAAACAACCCGACGTGGCATTGCACTGAGAATTGATGAAAACGTCGCCTTTGAGGCGTCTTCAATGGCAAATAGTCAGAAAATAACAGACTATTTATTATGGATTTATTACCAGCTCTGTGTTAACTTGGTATCAGACCGATACCAAAATTCCTAGTATCGCCCACGCCTATTAGAAAACCCTTTACAGCACTTGTGAGCTTAACTTGTTGGCTGCATCGGAAAAGAGATCTGACTTTTGACCCGTTTTTTATCTCGGGGCTTTCTCACAATGAATATTAAATGCCGCAATCCTGTAAATGTCTGGCAGGGGAGAAAGTCAAGTCCTACTCTGAAGAGAGATGTCAGAGTTGTGGAAGTGTGCCACACCGTGATGCCAACTTGGGCATCCGTGTCTTGCTTGAGGGCCCTTACAGTCAGTCTTCAGTAAACAAGGGACTTGAAACCGACACCTTTCAGTCTCTAGCCTGAAGTTAATACGGATAGAGTTGATGTACTTTTGTCAAAAAACAACAACAAATAGTTTCAATGTGTGGAACTCTATAACCAGGGCAAATGATGAACAATATTCAATGATAATTAAGCTCAAACTGATAAAACTGTAATTAAACGTGCAGGCAGCGATTTGAGTAAAATGTGAGCACACTTACCATAAACTTACAAGTAAAACTAAGTTAATTGCTAAAATCAATTCTCAGTTTTGACTGAAGAGCAAGGGTGTCCAAAGTGTGGCCCGGGATACATTTGGGGCATCCAGCTCGTTTTTATTGACATTATAATTAAAAATAAACACATTCCGGATAAGAACATTACACAAAAAATCTAAGAAAAAAAATGGAACTGGCTTAAATGCTCCCAAAATGGCTGAGACTTGTGCGTTTTACTGTACTGCTTATGGTCTTTCATGGTTTCCGTCCGTACGGTCATGATGAACACATTTCTTGCTAGATATATACGTTTTCGAGTGTGCTAAAGACCTTAAGGAGGTTTTAGTTGGCGATGCAACAACAATTGTATTAGTAAATAAAACAGGCATGTGATTTGAACTTAATAAAAAATACTGAAAATAGGTGCCCTGGTGGGGGGGCAATCTCCTGGTTTTTCAGCAATTGAACATGCAAACATGTGCATATATTTTAGTGTTTAAAGAATTGAAAAATTATCAACAGAGTTGACATAAACACATTCATCCAAATGAATCACTATGTCTGTTTCAGTCACTGTGTTATTTAGTTACTACAGTAATTACAACTTGTGTTCACACCCACAGGAACCACATGGGTTAGCCTACTCTATACAGTATTTTCAACCTTACTAGTGTTCACTTCACAGCCACAGATGTTTCATCTAGTTATTTACATTATTCACACATTACTTTGTCGGTTTCAGTCACTATGTTATTTAGTCACTACAGTAATTACAACTTGTGTTCACATCCACAGGAACCACATGGGTTAGCCTACTCTATACAGTATTTACAACCTTCCTAGTGTTCACTACACAGCCACAGATGGTTAATCTAGTTATTTACATTATTTATACATTACTTTGCTTCATTCACACATTACTTTGGCATTTTTTCTTTGATGGTTCTGACATGAGCCTTCTGGCAAAAATCATAGAGGACAAACAATGTTTATTCTATTAGCTAACTTCCTTTATCTGAATAGCTATTTGTGATTTATAACATGAAATAACAAATATATTGCAGTCATGTTGTTCATGTTTCACAATGATTCAACTATTCAAAGTCAAAATATAAAGAGTAGAACTAATGAACAAAATGTCTGCTACTGTCTTGTTGTAAAACACCAATGAAAATGAAATGTAACATTTAGACAGACTATACTGTAGCAAAAGTCATCACATGTCTGCCACAATCATGTGTTCTTAAATGTGTATTCCATGTCTTCCATGTCGAGAGCAGTTTTGATTTGGGCTTACATGGTAAACAACTGAAATTAATCTGTTGGCCATTGTTTTATCCATTTGTCCAAATGTGGCCAAGTAGACACATTGTGGGTTTCCTGGACGTGGTCTACATCGCTAAAAAAAACATCTAAAGTAAAGAATCCTCTGCCATCTTCCACTAGTTTTTTTAATATATAAATCACCCGCTTGAATATACTCTCTTCTCTTCTCCGACTCTCTCGTCGTCATTTGGGATGTTTGTTGTGATTTCCCTTCCTGGTTCGATGACCCGCCCTATCTTGCCTCTGATTGGCCTGTCCCTAATGTTTTGCCTTAATCTTAACCAATCGTGACTCATCATAGTAAACAACTTACCAATCACGGATGTTCTTATACGTAAACCAACCAATCATCATTGATGTTTCCCGTATAGTTTGTCCCATGTCCGTGGAGTTGCACTAGCATGTAGCTTAGCTAACCGCTACATGGGTCTAAAAATAGCCAAGCTACGGAAATCGCTAATTGTTTAAAAAGTAGCAAAGCTACTGCCAACCTCCTGGGAAATCCGCTACGTTGCTTCGATTTTTAAGTTAATAATTTTTAATGGAAAACCGTAGTTTTTACCACTAGATTATCAAAAACCGTACTCATTACGGGAAAACCGTAGTTGTTGGCAGGTATGGCAAAGAGAAGGATCAAGATTTTAACACACATTGTAGGTCAGAAAAAACTAAGTAAAAGGGAAAATATTGTTTTATATTTTTATCAAATTAAAAAGACGGATTTCCGACTACAGACGGAAAAAATCACATGCCTGATAAAAATAAAAATAAATGAACTTGCTAAAGGGGATTCGATTCAGTGATGTGCAGTGAATCGAATTAAGAGGACAGCAAGAAAAAGGATGAATTTATGTTTATGACATTTTTTATTTAGAAATCCTTCCAAGCCTCATTTATTGTCTTTGATAAAATAAATACAATTTATTTTACCTTCTACTGTATTTGTATGTAAATGACATGCACCATCCACGGAAACCTTTGTTCCATTAATTCAGCGGGTCGTTAAAACTTTATTATTGTATCTGACAAAAACAAACAAACAAACACAAACGCTGGCATCCTTCTTGATGAAACACGGTAGCAACATGCGTCTGCTTGCTCACCATCGCCGCCACTTCTCAGTGTGGCAAGTCAGAGTACTACAGGAGGCACTCGGAGCTGATCTTTTCTTTAAATGTAGTGAGATAATATTGGAAGCATGCGGGAGAAGTGTGGTCGTAGTAGATAAGAGGAATTGTTTTTTCGAACATTGCCTGAAAAATTCATAAAAATCTGTCCATAACCTTTTGACGTATGTTGCTAACAATTAAAACCCTGGCGAAAACATAACCTATTTGGTGGAGGTAATAAAGTCAGTTTACTGCAAAGCACAGCCTTCGTCTCCAGTGTTTCCAAGCCGACACACAGCCGGTCACAGCGCACCGCGCGAAGGGAACGCTATCGGTTGGAGCATGGACACTGCACACCGTGTGGAATATAAGTAATATGAGAAGCTACTTGGTAAACCATCACCTGGAAAAAATATTTGAAACCTGCGAGGCTAAACGTCACTTTGTGAATTGTTGACATCATTGTGTGAATGCTCCAAAACATTCACACATATGGTTTTCTACACCAAAATTAATCTCTTTATTCTTCTTCTTCTTCTTCAGATTTTTGATCCGATTCAAACCGTACCGCGGGATTTCCCTTGTCAAAATTCCAAAAATTCCCAGGTTTCCCGGAATTCCAGGTTTTCCGGGACATTTTTTTCTCCAATTAAAATGAATTGGCCATTTTTCAAACTTCCACCATTTCCAAATTTTTCAACCAATTCAAACCATTCCACCTTCAACATATTCCACTCATCCTGGAAATTCACACTATCATGTTTCCAAGTTAAAAAAAAATTCCAGGAACTCCCAGAATAAAACATTTTTCAAACCCTTTTTTCACCATTTCTTCCGTCGACTACTCCTTCCACATTTTTCAACCCACTTCAACCATTCCACCGTCAAATCATTCCTCTTAATCAGGACAAAAAAATACATTCTTTTTTTAACTGAGAAATTCACGGTTTTCTCGAAATTCCAGGAATTCTGTAATACAATTTCTGAATTAAAAATGTTACTACTTCTACATTTCTCGACCATTTTGAAAAATTCCAACACCAACAATTTCAACTCATTCAGAACATTCATATTTTGTTAGAATCTAAAAAGAAAATCTTCTTTTCCTGGAATTCCCAAATTTTCATGAAAACCCTATTGAAAAGAATGGGACATTTTTCAAAGTTCCACAATTCCCACATTTGTATCCGATTCAAATCGTTCCAACTTCAAAATATTCAGCCTGTTCAGGAATTTTGTACTCCCTTTCAACAATCATAAAAAAAAAAATCCCGGATTTCCTAAAATTCCCAGTTTTTAGGGACATTTTCCCCATTCAAAATGAATTATCCAATTAACATTTGAGCTTTATGTTTTTGTTCAATTACAGTAAGTCCTGCCACTTCATTCTTCACACTGTATAATTTTTACCAAGTCTTTGTTTTGGGGGGGACCAATACAACAATAATCGTACCATGAGATTTTGATATTGTTACATCCTCTTAAATTATTATTTAATTTGATTTTTAAGTATCAACTTGTTTCAAGTCGGTCAACATGTTTTATAGTTTAAATAAGGGTTTTAAAAAAACAATGTTGATGAAGTTATTGATTATTATAAGTTGATCTGTATTTATTTTTTGTTTTCTTTAATGTAAAAAAAGATACAATGTTATGCAGAGTACTTATAACAATTTTATAAACAAATTACACTATTTATAGTTGGGGGGGGGGGGGGGGGGGGGGTTGTTGCTAAGGGATAGTAATGTCCGAAACCACTGATTTTCTTTCCGATCCAATACCGAGTAAAATTCAGGCTGGTATCTGCGAGACCGTATTGATACTTCCTTCAAATATACTTAATATGCGTGCTAAAATTAAAAAAGTTGTGTATTTTAAATAATAACATATCTCATAGCATACATAATACAAGACACAGTTATTTATTTCAAACTCTGAAGTATTTTGAGGTAGTGGCGTGAACAACAATATAGCCAAGCTAATAAAACAGTAAAAACAGGACAAATTCATATAAAGTACACGAAGATGGTGTTTTGAACCATAAAAAATAGAAATGAGTAAAATAATAAAAGTATTCAAATTAATTGATTGTTAAGAAATACTATTAATCCACAATGCAGTTACATGAACATGTTAACATGAAAACACTGAGCATGTAAGTAACATTCGACAAAAGCATCCAACATTAATGTATTAGATTAATATAGCGCTTTTCTAGACACTCACAGAAGTGAGAAGCCATCATTCATTCACACCTGGTGGTGGTAAGCTACATTCATAGCCACAGCTGCCCTGAGGTCGACTGACGGAAGCGTGGCTGTCAGTTTGCGCATACGACCCCTCCGACCACCACCCATCATTCATTCACCAGTGTGAGCGGCACTGGGGGCAAGGGTGAAGTGTCCTGCCCAAGGACACAATGGCAGCGATTTGGATGCTAAGAGGCGGGGAGCGAACCTGCAACCCTCAGGTTTCTGCTGTACCCTACGCCATGCTGCCCCATTGACACAATACCCCTTCATGTGAGTTGTGTGGTCCTCTGTCCTCTGTTGTCCTCTGTGTTTTTTTATACATTTTGATTTCTATTTACTGTTTTAATTGGTTTAACCCTTTAAAATCGTTTTTAATCATATTTATTTTTATATTGTTTTTATATTGGTTTTATATTTAATTATTTTTTGTTTTTATTCAGTCATTGGTGGAGCTAAGGAAAATATTTGAATATTGTTTTTAATATTGTTGTGCAGCACTTTGGAAACATTTTGTTGTTTAAATGTGCTATATAAATAAAGTGGATTGGATTGGATTGGATTCACAAGTTTAGTTATGTTTTTAACACTGTGTTCCTGTTAAGGATATACATCATCTCAAATAAACATTTTAAAAGTAAGGGTGTCAAAAGAAAAAAAAAAAGATTTTCAAATGAATTGTGATTGTTATTTATAACAATTCTTGGTCGCTAAAAAAAAAAAAAAAAAAAGATTAAAAAAACACTTTTTTTTTTTTTAAACTGTCCCGTTCAGCCAGGCAAATCATATTGTTGATGTAGATGATCATATCTGCTGTGCAGATTTAGTGAAGTGAAGTGAATTACATTTATATAGCGCTTTTTCTCTAGTGACTCAGAGCGCTTTACATTGTGAAACCCAATATCTAAGTTACATTTAAATCAGTGTGGGTGGCACTGGGAGCAGGTGGGTAAAGTGTCTTGCCCAAGGACACAACGGCAGTGACTGGGATGGTGGAAGTGGCGATCGAACCTGCAACCCTCAAGTTGCTGGTACGGCCGTTCTACCAACCGAGCTATACCGCCCATTTACATTAGAAAAGAAAAGTGTTGGATACTTCTATTGTTGTCTAATTTGTATTTGACTTTATTAAATGTTTAGGTAGATTTTATTTTTTTTAAAAAAAACAGTTTTCTTTTAAGTACTATTGAAATTTATCAGAGCTGTTTATCTATTTTACAAACCCCGTTTCCATATGAGTTGGGAAATTGTGTTAGATGTAAATATAAACGGAATACAATGATTTGCAAATCCTTTTCAACCCATATTCAATTGAATGCACTACAAAGACAAGATATTTGATGTTCAAACTCATAAACTTTTTTTTTTTTTTTGCAAATAATAATTAACTTAGAATTACATGGCTGCAACACGTGCCAAAGTAGTTGGGAAAGGGCATGTTCACCACTGTGTTACGTCACCTTTTCTTTTAACAACACTCAATAAACGATTGGGAACTGAGGAAACTAATTGTTGAAGCTTTGAAAGTGGAAATCTTTCCCATTCTTGTTTTATGTACAGCTTCAGTCGTTCAACAGTTCGGAGTCTCCGCTGTCGTATTTTACGCTTCATAATGCGCCACACATTTTCGATGGGAGACAGGTCTGGACTGCAGGCAGGCCAGGAAAGTACCCGCACTCTTTTTTTACGAAGCCACACTGTTGTAACATGTGCTGAATGTGGCTTGGCATTGTCTTGCTGAAATAAGCAGGGGCGTCCATGAAAAAGACGGCGCTTAGATGGCAGCATATGTTGTTCCAAAACCTGTATGTACCTTTCAGCATTAATGGTGCCTTCACAGATGTGTAAGTTACCCATGCCTTGGGCACTAATGCACCCCCATACCATCACAGATGCTGGCTTTTGAACTTTGCGTTGATAACAGTCTGGATGGTTCGCTTCCCCTTTGGTCCGGATGACACGATGTCGAATATTTCCAAAAACAATTTGAAATGTGGATTCGTCAGACCACAGAACACTTTTCCACTTTGCATCAGTCCATCTTAGATGATCTCGGGCCCAGAGAAGCCGGCGGCGTTTCTGGATGTTGTTGATAAATGGCTTTCCCTTTGCATAGTAGAGCTTTAACTTGCACTTACAGATGTAGCGACAAACTGTATTTGGTGACACTGGTTTTCTGAAGTGTTCTTGAGCCCATGTGGTGATATCCTTTAGAGATTGATGTCGGTTTTTGATACAGTGCCGTCTGAGGGATCGAAGGTCACGGTCATTCAATGTTGGTTTCCGGCCATGCCACTTACGTGGAGTGATTTCTCCAGATTCCCTGAACCTTTTGATGATATCATGGACCGCAGATGTTGAAATCCTTAAATTTCTTGCAATTGCACTTTGAGAAACGTTGTTCTTAAACTGTTTGACTATTTGCTCACGCAGTTGTGTACAAAGGGGTGTACCTCGCCCCATCCTTTCTTGTGAAAGACTGAGCATTTTTTGGGAAGCTGTTTTTATACCCAATCACGGCACCCACCTGTTCCCAATTAGCCTGTACACCTGTGGAATGTTCCAAATAAGTGTTTGATGAGCATTCCTCATTTTTACCAGCATGTATTGCCACTTTTCCCAACTTCTTTGTCACGTGTTGCTGGCATCAAATTCTAAAGTTAATGATTATTTGCACAAAAAAAATGTTTATCAGTTTGAACATCAAATATGTTGTCTTTGTAGCATATTCAATTGAATATGGGTTGAAAATGATTTGCAAATCATTGTATTCCGTTTATTTTTACATCTAACACAATTTCCCAGCTCATATGGAAATGGGGTTTGTATATCAGAATCAGAATCAGAATCAGAATAGTTTTATTGCCATTGTTTGAGAACGGGTTCACAAACTAGGAATTTTTCTTGGTGCAATCGTGCAACATAAAACACATATAACACATATTTGGTAATAAAAAGAGCTGTAACTGAGCTATCAGATCTTGTTATAGACTTAGAAGGTATTCAAGGAATTCAAGGAGCTACTGTTAGGAGTTATTGTTCATGTGCCTGATGGCAGAGGGGAAAAAACTGTGTGGTTCTGGATGGAGCGTAGTCTCCTGCCTGAGGGGAGAGGGGAGAATAGTGTGTGTCCAGGGTGAGAAGAGTCAGCTGTGATCCGACACACACGCCTCCTGGTCCTGGAGGAGAACAAGTCCTGGAGGGATGGGAGCTTGCAGCCAATCACCTTCTCAGCAGCATGTACGATGCGCTGCAGTCTATGCTTATCCTGGACTGTGGCGCCGGGGAACCACACTGTGATGGAGGAGGTCAGGATGGACTCTATGATGGCTGGGTAAAACTGCACCAGCATCTCGGTCGGCACCTTAAGTTTCCTCAGCTGCCGCAGGAAGTACATCCTCTGCTGCGCCTTCTTGATGAGGGAGCTGATGGTCGGCTCCCATTTGAGGTCTTGGGTGATGGTGGTACCCAAAAAAAGGAAGGAGTCCACAATGGGGACGGGGGTGGGAGAGTCAATCAGGGTGAGGGGGGATGGTGGGGCTGTGACTTTCCTGAAGTCTGTGATCATCTCCACTGTTTTCTGGGCATTCAGCTCCAGGTTGTTGAGGCTGTACCAGGACGTCAGCCGGTCCACCTCTCTCCTGTAGGCGGACTCATCGCCATCCGAGATGAGCCCAATGAGGGTGGTGTCATCCGCAAACTTGAGCAGTTTTACGGATTGGTGACTGGAGGTGCAGCAGTTTGTATACAGGGAGAGCCAGGGGGAGAGTACACAGCCCTGAGCCCCGATATTATTTGATAAAGGTATTTATTTAGAATCAGACATCATTTAGAATGGGGCGGTATAGCTCAGTTGGTAGAGTGGCCGTGCCAGCAACTTGAGGGTTCCAGGTTCGATCCCCGCTACCGCCATCCTAGTCACTGCTGTTGTGTCCTTGGGCAAGACACTTTACCCACCTGCTCCCAGTGCCACCCACAAAAAAAAACAACGTAACGCGCTTTGAGTCACTAGAGAAAAAGCGCTATATAAATATAATTCACTTCACTTCACTTAGAATCGATTTTGAATAGAATCAATACCCCCAAGAACAGAATCAAATCCTGTGGTGCCCAAATATTCACAGCTTCAATCAAGAGTATCAATATTATGAATTTGAGGGTCGATATTACAGCAGAAATATCTGGTATTGATATTTCAGTATCAATCGGCACATCACCATGGGGGGGGGGGTTAATGGAAAATAATTGAGAAGTACAGCATTAAATATTACACTAATTTGCTTTGTTTCCTATATCTCAGAGCTAAGATGTGGATGTTTTATCCAGGCAGTTGGTATCATATTTGAGTGTCCGCCCTGAGATCGGTAGGTTCTGAGTTCAAACCCCGGCCGAGTCATACCAAAGACTATAAAAATGGGACCCATTATCTCCCTGCTTGGCACTCAGCATCAAGGGTTGGAATTGGGGGTTGAATCACCAACAATTATTCCCGGGCGTGGCCACCGATGCTGCCCACTGCTCCCCTCACCTCCCAAGGGGGGAACAAGGGGATGGGTCAAATGCAGAGGACACATTTCACCACACCAAGTGTGTGTGAGACAATCATTAGAGAAAGAAAAAAAAAAAAAAGAATATTTAACCACATTGTATTGTAGAAAACAAGTTTTAAGAAGAATGTCTGAAGATTGTGACATACGGCGCAGTCGCGGAAGCATTGTAGGGCGCAAATAATCAGCACATCCGACTAAACCCTCAAATGGAACTGAAGCGATGTCATCCAGGACTAATAAGACACTTACATCCAAGCAACTAGCAAGTATTCCACTCCCTTCCCCGCGTCTCCATTCATGATAGCAGATGATGACATTCTGATGGCGGGTCAGTACATGCTGTGCTTTTTGGGCCTTTTGGGAGTGACACTGGAGGGTGTGTGAGGAGGTGGAACTAATCTGATGACAGTAAACAGGAGCTCCATCCAAAGGGGGCCATCAGTCACCGGCGCACACAGATGGCACAAAAGGCTGGCGGAGAGCAGAGGCCGTTCCGCAGATAACAGAGCGGAGGGCAGGCGGCGTGACATTTTTACACCGCCGCGTGTCGTTCCGGCTGAGGTTGCACAACGGTTGCATCACACCCGATTCTTGATCGCTCGTCGCCGTGCGATCAAACGCAGCAACGTCAACAGCGGCAAAGTTCCCCCAAAGCGTTGCCTTGATATATTAAACGTCCTGCCTGTCGTTCTTTCCTCTCCTTTGCTTATCTATTTAGAGTCATTAGTGACTTAAAACTGCTCAGAGGAACTGATGAGACCACACTGAAACTGAAACTGCTACGATTAAATCTTGTAAAGCTGAACATTCTTTAACGATTCTTCACTGGGAGATGCTTCTATTTGCTGACCTTGCAGAAAACAACAAATGAACTCCATGAAAAAAATATGGAGTTCTCCTTTTTTAAAATGCTCAATTGTGAAGTCCATCCAAGGCTTGAGCCGAAAAAAACAACAACAGAATTCCTATATCTCAATGAACCCGAGGACAAAGTCAGAGTTAAACCAAAATTTGAGGGACGGATGCAAACTATGGACTTTGAACCTTTGTCATGCATGAATAGGGTTTGGGCACCGATGAGAACTGGTCTTACATTCCAACCCTCCCAAAAATAAAAACTTTTAAACGTCAATTCTAGGGATCGGTAGCAAATCCGGTCTTATAGTGGATCGATTCAGGTGAAATCCAACGGTGCCATTGTTAGGCTACCTGGGTCACCCGATGTTAGCGCTGTGTATGGCCAACTCGGTTTCAAATTTGGTAGCAAACATGGTGCCTTGCAGTTACGTGAAGGGCTTTTGCCCTATCATTTAGGATTGGGCAAAAGCCAGACACTTCAATTTGGCCTGCGAGACGTCATGAGTTCAACAAAGCATCCCACCACGGGCGGAGTACTTTCAAATTCATCTTAAATGCCGGGCAGTCTCTGAATGCTACATATTTGCTGCCATCTTGTGGACAATGGGACAATCAGATCAATGACCCTTGATAGTACTTTAAATTAATAGCACCGCATTTACTTACACGACACAATTCAAACAACCTTCCTCGTCATTGTGCAAGAAATGCAAACATTTTGGACACCCCTAATTTAGGAGATTCTCTAACCATACTCTCTCTGATTGGTCAAAAGTCCCTCACGTGACCACAGGGCGATATGTTTGCTAACTGTGGTTTAGACAACAAAATGCCCAAGAGTCGACTTGAACAACAAAAACGTTGCTATTGGTTCTATTACCCAACACAGGACACTCATCTGAAGAAGTAGGAAGTGTCTGGCTAACTTTTTTCTTTCGTGGCAATGTGCCTTCAACTCAGGAGAAGTCACTTCGAGTGTGTCCCAAGAAGAGTCCTGCTTCACCCACAAACGTTCACAAAAAGATGGATTTTCCGAAAAAGTATGTTCAATGGCGGGCTCTGTGACTACCATCTTTGGCAGTGGAGGAGAAAATGAAATGGTAAGTATTAACAGTAGATTAGAAATGTGCGACTGATTCGTTAGCAATGTTAACTTGAGTTGTTGTGTAGCTGGCTTAGCCTTCTAATGTGACACAATAGCATCACCGTTCTCGGGCAAAAAAAGAATACATTTCCTAAAAACTACTTTTAATTAAATCAGTGCCTACTGTGTTTGGCAATGGACGAGTAAGTTGTATGATCTGTTATTACGGTCATAATGTAGCATGTAGTGTATCTTATAGCCTTCAGCCTCTATTGTTTACAACTCTGTGGAGGTCTTGCACCTCCGGGTTCTTTGGACCACCAAGAACGGACATAATAATAATAATAATAATAATACCTGGGATTTATATAGCGCTTTTCAAAATACCCAGGGGAAGGAGGGAGGATAAAAACAACTTTATTAGGAAAGGAAACTTGACATGACAGGCTTGACGGCTTTGTGATTTGGTTTATTTTGCAATAAACTTATCGCTCTACTTTTCAGCAATCGCCTCTCGTGACGGTCTCGCTCTTCGGGTTGCTTTTCAGCCATCCGCTCTCGTCTCTGTCTCCGTCTCGCCCTCGCTCGTGCTTGGGGTTTCCCTTCACCATCAACAACTCCAACTTCTCCCACCTCTTCCTTCTCAGCTGCTGCCCTTTTACAGAGTGACAGGTGATCAGATAAACGCGCCCAGGTGGGCCATCTACGCACCTGTCGCCCATCTCGGAGCCAGCCCCGGCACACCCCGCCTCCCTGCAGGTCCGCAGGCCACGCCCCCTCATAAACTCAAAGCCACAGAGTTATTTACATGATATAGAATAGAAAAGCCTTTTATTGTCAAAATACACAAGTATACGTCCATGTTCTAGCATTAGAAAGTTAGACTCTGCTGAGGTTTAACCTTAGTTCCAGACCTGTACGTCAGCCGGGCTTCATTCCTCGCTTTCGTCCGCCTGCATCGCCTCTTTCCTTAGCGCCGACAACAAACCACGGTGAGCCACTGGTCTCACTATATCATCTGGGATTTTGTGTTTTGTGAGAGTCACTCAAAACAAATGGCTGGTGGTGGTCACCGATGTCCAGAGTGCACAACGAAAGCAAAAAAGCTAAAAAAAAATAAAAATTATATACAAATAAATAAATTAAATAAGCGTGAATGGGGTGTGGTGAGAAGAGGTTCATTTGCATCCAACAACACCGCCTCTCAAAACGAGCAGTTTTGAAAGGCAGCAAAACAGTGATTTGAAAATAGGTCTGTCAAACAAAATCAATGCAAGTTGTTGACCAAAGAACCACCATTAAATGTTATGTAGACCAGGGGCTCCCAACCTTTTTTGCACCAGGGACCGGTTTAATGTAGGCATTATTTTCAGGGACCGGCCTTCCACGTGTGGCGAATAAATACATGTATAGCAAATAAGTGCATGAAAAATGAATACATGAAAAAAATCACCATAACGTTGAATTAGTGGAAGCCCCTGGCCTTTTGCCTTTGCAAAAAATCTCTCCATAGACTTGTTTTGTACTAATTTTTCTAGTTGTAGGCTTTTCTTTTGGCTTTAGTATCTGATGGGTTATAGGTGATACATCACATTCAAAGACAATAGCATGGATATATAATACAGCTACAAATACTTGCCATTAGTTACAATAGATTCCTGTCTATTTCCATTCTAAAAGTTATGTATTCATATTTTGTGCAATATTTTATACGTAAATACACTAATGTTAGCTTTTTTTGCTCCAATTTGGCCTCAGACTGAACGCAAATAAGACTGAGGTAAATACCTATAACCTACACATGGACCACCCGCCAATAACAACATCAGATGGCAACGCTCTGCGAGAGGTCACTGACTTCAAGTACTTGGGTTCCTGGATGAACTCCACAGAACAAGACCTTAAGGTCAGGAAAGCACTAGGAGAGCCCTGAACTGTCAAGAGTGTGGTGCTCGAATCTCCCCCGACACATAAAGCTGAGTCTATTCCACGCCACTGTGGAGTCTGTCCTCCTTTATGGCTGCGAAAGCTGGACCCTGACACCCACCCTGCAGAAGTCCCTAGATGGGTGCTACACCAGAACGATACGAGCTGTTCTGACTGTGGACCAGAACATCCACATCACCAACAAGGACCTGTACTGGCAACTGCCGAGGCTCAGCGAGAAGGTAACAGCTAGGAGGATGAGGCTGGCCGGCCACTGCCTATGGGAACCAACGCACGGGCATGGATCGCGAGGACGTCCCGCACTAACGTACGTGGACATCCTGAAGAAAGATGCGGGAGCTGAAAGCTCTACGGAGCTGGCCGGGTGTATGGAGAACCGGAATGATTGGAGACTCCGATGGAAGCTCGTCTGAGGACGACTGAGAGAGAATGTTCCATGCGTAAATACATGTGTTATTGCTAACTACTTATGTAATAGGACTGTGTGCAATCATACCAGCACTTTGCAACTTACTATTTTCCTCCTTCAGCACATTATTATATGCAACAATTTAGCACTACTCAATCTTTAACTACTATGCTCACTTTGTTCCTGATCTGCCCTGATCTTCGGTCATCAACTTGCCACGGACTGCAGATGTAACCTAGCTTTTGGCTACGATTTGGCGCCTTTACATGTTTATTAATTTGAATTGTCCCATCTAAGAAAGATGTAACAAATCTAGCAAATGGCGACTTCCTATCAGGAGTTTTGTAATACATATATGAACAAGCTAATTAGTGTGTCTGTTGGGACTGATGAAAGTTAAGTATGAGAACATGTGGCCGTTTATAAATTATCTAATGTCTATGTGCGGCCCGGTAGCAAATGTGTCACGGACCGGTGCTGGTCCCCGGACCGGTGGTTGGGGACCACTGAAGCGTTTTGAATGTAGAAACACAATCATGATATGACCCCTTTAAGTCGCCCAGTAAACAGATCAACTGGCGTTCAACCTTTAATTTATTTATTCATTAATTTCTTGTCAGCCGTTTAGCAGGACTCCCGCTGCAAAGCCTCGTTAGCGCCCTATTTCAAGTCGTATGCAGTTTTTTTTGCCGGTCGCGTAACCTCACGAGGCAGCTCTTTAGCCTGGCGGGCAGCGAGGTGTTGTCTGTTGGAGCGTTCATTTGCAGTGGAGCTGAGAGAGCATGTGAGAAGACTCCATGCTGGGAACATGGCGCCAGCTCTGTCTCATAAAGGGCGAGTAAACAAGCGGACTGCAAGAGCCATTGAGACGAGAGCCTCTTCTAACAACACCACAGGCAACAAAGACACAGTTTAGCCCGGGTCCATATCAATAATAAATTACAGCTGCAGCCATGTGATATTCTACCAGGAGCCCAATTATTAACTAGAATAGCACACTGCAGATTGCAGACCTCCACCAAGGCACTTTACTGTACGTTAGCACCTCAACCTCAGAACCGGAATCAGCTTTATAGGCCAAGTATGTTTAACACAAAAGGAATTTGACTTGCAAGGGCTTACATAATTCATACGTGCAAGGCTAATAAATAATAGTGTCGCGGTGAATAGAGCAAATAGCAAAAAGATGATGAAGTGAAGATGAGTTAGTACATCCAGGAAATACCTCGTTCCAGAGTTATTTCCTGGGATGCAAGCACCCTTTGAAAAAATAGAGGAAAATTGATTAAAAAAAAAAGAGGAACATTTTTATTAGCGCAAAGTGCTTCCACGCAAACCCCGAAAGAAAATGTTGAAAATCGAGACTACATTTTCTCCAATTGGGTGCATTTCTACACCATATTTTAACTTTAGATGTCTTTTTGACACTTATATGTCCTGAGTAATGTACCACATATATATATATATTTTTTTTAGTAGATATTTTACTAACGTTAAAATAATTGAAATTGTCATGTAAAATTCTATAACATGCATGCAAATAACTCAGAAAAACGTTTCCATTTCGAAAAGCTATTCTGTAGCCAAACCGATGTTATGACCGTCACATCAAAATAGGGTTGCACGGTGTTAGTATAGTACCACGATACTAATGAATCATAATCGGTACTATACCGCCTCTAAAAAGTACCCCCCCCCCCCCCCTTTTTTTTTTTTTTACGGGCACGACGGCGCGTCGTCATCACGTCATGACATTGCTGGTTTTACGAGCAGAGGAGCATGTTCGGCAGGGCACACACATAGAGTACTTATAAGCAAACACGGTGTGTAGACAGAAAAGGGAGAATGGACGCATTTTGGTGTAAAAAGTAAAGATAAAGGAGAAGTTATAACACTGAAACACCCTCAGGAAGAGGTGCTCTAAGACATGGCTAGCTAGCTGGCGGCTAACGTCCATTCGCAGTCAGCAGTGTTTTAGCTACTTCTAAATCACTAATCCTAGCCTCCATGGCGACAAATAAAGTATGTTTCTTACAAGTTCATTATCATTGCAGGATGAGGATTAGCTAATCGTGCTTCACTACACACCCTAGGAGGATACAATAGCTCACCGCCGTCACCGCTAACAAAAGTTAGCGCTCCTGAATGTAAACAAATGCCATGGGTGGATCTACACCTAACATCCACTGTAATGATACCAAGTACAGGGGCGTATCTAGTCAATACTACTATGATTACATTAATATTTTTTTAGCATCACAAAATCTTTTTTTTTTTTTTTTTAAATGTATACAATGTTTACTTGGTATCGGATCGATACCTAAATGTGTTGTCTCATCCAAAACTCATGTAAAGTATCAAACAAGAGAAGAATAAGTTATTATTACATTTTAACAGAAGTGTAGATAGAACATGTTAAAACAGAAAATAAGCAGATATTAACAGTAAATGAACAAGTAGATTAATAATAAATGTTTACAGTTTGTCCCTCATAATGTTGACAAAATAATAGGTAGATAAATGACACAATATGTTACTGCATATGTCAGCAGACTAATTAGGAGCCTCTGTTTGTTTACTTACTACTAAAAGACAAGTTGTCTAGTATGTTCACTATTTTATTTAAGGGCTAAATTGCAATAATAAACATAAGTTTAATGTACTCAAAGATTTTTTGTTCCAATAAAGACAATAATGATATTTTTTGTGGTCCCCTTTATTTACAAAAGAATGGAAAAACATTTTAGTACCGGTACCACAATATTGGAATTTTGGACAACCCTACATCAAAAATATACCTTCTCGCTGGGTAGTAATAAATATTCTAGAACTACAACTGGTTCGGAACTAACAGTGTTCGGATTGCAATCATCCAAATTTGATTAGCAGAAAAGTGGACAGCCATCAGTGTTGTGCCTCAGTGAACGAACGGAGGCGATAGCAAGTAAGCTTGCTGGTTGGTTAGCGAACTGGCGAGTTTGTTTGGGTGCTTCTGATCGTCTCCAGATCCTGCAACTCAGTGCGCAGTTTTGACAAGAGGAACAGCGAGTACCTATTGTTTAGATTGCAGTTATTGTAATATTTCTTTAAAAACAAAACGTGTAAGTGATATTTTGATGGAAAAATTAATGTGAATGGAAATGTGAATTTACGTGCATTTCACATGCCTGGTTTCACCGTGTTTATCAGATTGTTATAGAGAAGGGAGAAACTGTTCCTATGATGGGTTGATTTGTAACACCTGCCTTAGGAGAGGAGTTGGAAGACCTGAAAAAATGCCCCTCTTAAAAAGAGTAAAATAAATAATCCAAGTTATTTTTGCTTGTAATGAGCAACAACAATCTGCCAGTGGAACAAGTCAACATTGTCTTGGCAAGATTTATTGAAATAAGAGTATATTTGAGCTTTACAAACTTAAGAGATTATGAATTTAGGAATTAAAATTTATTATTAGTTATACTTACTAATATTGACAAGTTTTGTGCCTTACAACAAACTTGTGATGCTCAAAAGCAGTATTTTTTTCTTAAAAAAATGTATTGCCTAAAAACAATTATGTCTCACTGAAAAAATACTATTCAGGGGATTGTGACTTGTATTAAGTTTGTTTGGATATTTTGGCCAGAAATCAAAAACATATACCGTATTTTCTGGATCATAGGGCACACCAAATTATAAGGCACACTGCTGATGACTGGTCTATTTTTTATCTTTTTTCATATATAAGGCGCATTAAAGGGGTCATATTTTATAAATTGTTTTCTAAATGTAAAATACTTCCTTATGGTCTACATAACATGTAATGGTGGTTCTTTGGTCAAAATGTTGCATAGATGATGTTTTACACACCATCTTCAAGTCGCTTTCTGACAGTCGCTTCAGGATGCGCCGTTTTGTGGGCAGTCTTATTTACGTGGTTCACCTTCGACAGCATCTTTTCCCCGTCATCTTTGTTGTAGCGGTGTAGCGTGCAAGGACGGGAGTGGAAGAAGTGTCAAAAGATGGAGCTAACTGTTTTAATGACATTCAGACTTTACTTCAATCAATAACGGAGCAGCATCTCCTCATCCGTGGCTCACTAGTGCAACAACACCGGAAATGAGTCCCATAAAAAACTGTCCGACCGGAACTCTCTAATAACTAAAGTTCCTTGGGTGAATAATGTAAACTCACTACACCGGTATGTTTTAGCGCTTTCATGGCAAATTTACTGACAGATATAAGTAAGAACATTACACTACTTTATATTAGAAATGGCAACAGCGGAAGATGAATGTCCCACAACAAGAAAATAAAGAAAAAGAAGAAGCTTATCGACTACGGTGTCGGCACGGACTACAAAGGCTGACGCGCGCAGTTTTTCAGGATTTATGCAGACCCCAAATACAGATTAGCAGGTACCAGAAGGTAAGAAAAGTGGCTTTTGCATAATATTGTGAAACAAAACGCCAGATAATATGTCTTTTTTCATACACACACCACAATAATACTCCTATGTTGAAGCACAGTACAATCCATTAACCCTTGTGTGGTGTTCATATTGTTGTTACTCAGCCAGTGTTTGTGAGTCTGCTGGACCCGTTGCATTTTGTGGCTTTTAACGCCTCACAATCAAACACTGTTATGTTAAAATACTGACTTATCCCAAAAAAACATCTGTAATGAAGTGCTTCGAGAGGCTGGTAAAGGAATACATTGTCTCCAGACTTCCCCCCACATTCGACCCATACCAGTTTGCTTATCCCCCTAACCGCTCCACAGAAGACATCATCTCCTCTCCACTCCACCTGAGCTTAGAACATCTGGAAGGAAAGGACACACACGTGCGGATGTTGTTTCTGGACTTCAGCTCGGCATTCAACACCATCATCCCGCAGCACTTGGTGAGCAAACTGGCCCCCCTTGGATTCAGTACCCCCCTATGCAACTGGCTGCTTGACTTCCTCACAGACAGACCCCAGTTTGTGAGAGTGGGCGACAACACCTCCAGTGCCATCTCCCTGAGCACCGGCTCCCCCCAGGGCTGCGTCCTGAGTCCGCTGCTGTTCACGTTGATGACCCATGACTGCTGCGCCAGGTCCACTACTAACCACATTGTGAAGTATGCGGACGACACGACAGTAGTGGGCCTCATCCGTGACAACAACGACATGGACTACAGGGAGGAGGTGAAACATCTGGTTGACTGGTGCAGAACCAACAACCTGGTCCTGAACGTCGACAAGACCAAGGAGATCATTGTCGACTTCAGGAAGCACCAGTCCAGCCACGCTCCACTCTTCATCAACGGCACAGCAGTGGAGATGGTAAGCAGCACCAAGTTCCTGGGGGTGCAGATAACTGACAATATGACCTGGTCCCTACACACCAGAGCTCTTGTAAAAAGAGCTCAGCAGCACATGCACTTTTTGCGTCGGATGAAAAGAGCACAGTTCCCTCCCCCTATTCTCCCAACATTCTACAGAGGCACTATAGAGAGCCTACTGACCAATTGCATCTCTGTCTGGACTGGAGCCTGCAATGCCTCAGACCGGAAATCTCTCCAGAGAGTGGTGAGGACGGCGGAAAAGATCATCAGGACTCCTCTTCCTCCTATCCAGGAGATCGCAAAAAGCCGCTGCCTGACCGGGGCTCAGAAAATCTGCAGAGACTCCTCCCAACCCCACCAAGGACTGTTTTCACTGCTGGACTCTAGAAAGAGGTCCGCAGCCTCCGTAGCAGAACCTCCAGGTTCTGTAACAGCTTCTTCCCTCAGGCCGTAAGACTCTTGAACGCATCATAATAATCCCCTCAATTCCCCCCAAAAATGGATGAACTCGCTGGAATATAAAGACAATATAACATACATCCATAAACGTGGATGCATATGCAAAAGTGCAATATACTGTATTTATCTTTACAGTAATCTATTTATTTATATCTGCACCTTATTGCATTTTTATCCTGCACTGCCAACCAGCTAATGCAACGAAATTTTGTTCTTATCTGTACTGTAAAGTTCAAATTTGAACGACAATAAAAAGTAAGTCTAAGTCTAAGACCCACAAACACTGGCTGAGTAACAACAATATGAATGTTGCATGGAAATTTATCTGCCAGTTTTTGCATCCCACAGGGATTCTTCTTTTGTGTTTCTGCACCTGCGCTTCCCACACAAGGTTGCAACATTGTTTGTCAACACTGTCTGCGCTCATTTTGTCGCACATTTGGCCCTCTGATGTTCTGTGTACCTACACTCTGTCCTCCCCGTCTAGGCCTGCTGTGTGTGTGTGTGTATGTGTGTGTGTGTGTGTGTGTGTGTGTGTGTGTGTGTGTGTGTGGTACACAGAACATCAATTTCCACACTTCTATTAGCCCCGGGTCCAGTGGACCCCGGACATCTTATATGTAATATAAATGTGTAGGGAGGGTGTATGGTGTGTGTTCATTAAATATGTATTCTGATATATGTTCTTCACAGAAAATGAGCCAAAGCCAGTGAGTCTCAGTTTGAAAAATTAATTAATTGTATCATTTTTCTTTTAATAAAAATCGAAAACGGGTCCCACAGACCCGAACACCACACAAGGTTTAAGCATTGTGGCTTCATAGCTTACCAAAGTCGTACTAAAACATTTTGACAGATTTTTGAGTGTCGTGTGTAATGTTCTATATTTTCAATGGAACATATGAAGATGTTGGTGTTGTTTACTTGAGTCATATTGCCATCATAGTGCAGTCTACATGTATATCTTATGTGTGACTGCCATCTACTGGTCACACTTATCATTACACCATGTACCAAATAAAATTGCTTCGAGGTCGGTAAGCAAAACCAGAATTATTCCGTACATCAGGCACACCGGGTTATAAGGCGCACTGTCGAGTTTTGAGGGGAAAAAAAGATTTTAAGTGTGCCTTATAGTCCGTAAAATTTGGTAATTTGTGAGATTGTGAGTTTTCCCAGTGAACAGTTTGTGACCCGAGTGTGAGGGGCCTGCAGTGATCGTTTCCTGACCCTGGACTGGTGTAAATCCCGGATTGGGGGAAAGTTGACACCGATGATCTTTTCTGCGGTCCTATATTTTCTGTTGCAGTCTCTGTCTGTCCAGATTGGTTAAGTTTAACTGGTTCCAGGACTGAGCTTGTAACTCTAAACACAAATCAAATCATTTTCGCCCATTGAAATAAATCAAATCCCTGTTTAGCCCCCCAAAAACATGACCATTTTTACATGTAACATGCTTTTTAAAAAATAATTTAAGATTAGAAATATTGTTTGAAAAAAAATACAATAGAATGTACTACAAACTAAGTAGTTTTCTGAAAAAATGTCAATAAGAATGGGATAACAGCGACTAATTGCGTTGAAAAGCAGATATTCCTAAATTTGCTGTCTACCACAATCAGGGTAGTGGTGGAGAAGAGTGGACACTTTATGGACAATGGACTGAAGGGGTCACTATCACATTAGGTCAGACAGCAGCAGGACTGAAGAGGAGGACATTGCATCGCGAGGCAACTTCAGGCGTGTGCAGGAAGCCCGAGTCGGATGTTGGCGACTTTGGCGGGAAGGCTGTAGAAGCTGGACCGCTGCTAAAGACTTCAAGGTTTTTTGGACAAACCTTAAGGGGTTCATTGTGGCATTCACTATGGTAGCTAGCGGCCGACAGGCTCGTAATTCAAATTCATGCTCACAACTTAAAGTTCCAGTAGAGTGAAAAAATAACTTGACTTTATATGCTTATTTGCATTTCATTGTATCCATTAAACCATACCCAATTGTATTTACAATCCGCAAAGTATGTGAAAACAAAATGCCACAAACTCAGTCAACCATTTTGAATATTCCGCTCCGAATATCTTTGTCAATTTCCGTGGATTCTACGTCACTGTAGTAACGCTTCTGCACTCTGACCATATTATTAGAGCAGTCATACTGGAAGTACGCAAAAATTGGAGATATATGTGCTGTCTATCATTCACAACCCTTATGTAAGACAAGAAGAAATATGTTTGGCTTTTAATGCATTCAAAATCGTGAATAAATAACTAACAATTGAGTCAACAGGTGGAGGGCCCTCAATTGCCCCCATTATACTCTCTCTAAAAACCACTAACAATACTCTATTTCCATGTTGTGACCTAAAAATTAACCAAGAATGAATGATATTCTTATTATAAGTGCTAACGCAGAGGGATTATTTTAGCAGCGCATTGATAGCAGTGAGCTAATGCTAGTTTACGCTGCTATTATTGACACACCATAAGCCGGCGGCTACTTCTGCTTCATCTCAAACTTTCTAAAAGTTAATTCTGGATGATAGTGCATGCATCTCTCACCTGCTAGTAGACACATGTGGCCATGGACCGAGAGGCTGGTTGACTTTGACATCCCGCGAGATGGCGAATAAGACACAAAAAGACATAGTTGCAGCAACTAGGGATGATGTTCGTTAAGAAACGATCGATGTCGATGCCATTATCGAATCCTCTTATCGAACCGATTCCTTATCGAATCTCTTATGGCAGTGTTTTTCAACATTTTTTGAGCCAAGGCACATTTTCTGGGTTGAAAAAATCTGGAGGCACACCACCAGCAGAAATCACTAAAAAACGAAGCTCAGTTGACAGTAAAAAGTCGTCGTCGCAATTGTTGGATATGACTTTAAAGCATAACCAAGCATGCATCAATATAGCTCTTGTCTCAAAGTAGGTGTACTGTCACCACCTGTCACATCACACCCTGACTTAATTTTAGTTCTTGTCTTGCGCTCCTATTTTGGTGGCTTTTTCTCTTTTTTTTGTATTTTCCTGTAGCAGTTTCATGTCTTCCTTTGAGCGATATTTCCCGCATCTACTTTGTTTTAGCAATCAAGAATATTTCAGTTGTTTTTATCCTTCTTTGTTGATTGTCATGTCATGTTCGGATGTACATTGTGGACGCCGTCTTTGCTCCCCAGTAAATCTTTGCTGTACTCCAGCATTCTGTTTTTGTTTACTTTGTAGCCAGTTCAGTTTTAGTTTCGTTCTGCATAGCCTTCCCTAAGCTTCAATGCTTTTTCTTAGGGGCACTCACTTTTTGTTTATTTTTGGTTCAAGCATTAGACACCTTTTTACCTGCATGCTGCCTCCCGCTGTTTCCAACATCTACAAAGCAATTAGCTATTGACTGCCACCTACTGATATGGAACAGTATTACACAGTTACTCTGCCGAGCTCTAGACAGCACCGACACTCTACAACACATAATGTGCAGACTACAATTACTGGTTTGCAAAAAATATTTTTAACCCAAATAGGTGAATTTAGATAATCTCCCCCGGCACACCAGACTGTATGTCACGGCACACTAGTGCACAGTGGTTGAAAAACACTGTCTTATGGAATCCAGATAGTTTGTTGTGTGCGCACCTTGTGTGTGCACTGATTTCCAAAAGCCATAAATGTTATATGACTGGGCCGGCACGCTGTTTATAAGGAGGAAAGGCGGACGTGACTGAGGACAGCATGCGGACGTTAAAGGGTGAAGGTTTCAGGTGAGAGAGGACGCTAAAGGCACGCCCCCAGTAAGCATATAGTGCTGCTACGTGCGTTGTAAATAAAAAAATTGCAGACAAACACATCACCAACATGGACGAGGTGCCGCTCACTTTCGACATCCGGGTGAAGCACACTGTGGAGAAGAAGGGGACCAACATGGTAGCGAATCGGTACGCACAACGTGGGCAAGAGAAGTTGGCTTTTACTGTTGTGCTAGCTTGCTATGCTAATGGACAGAAACTGCCACCTATGGTGATTTTCAAGGGGAAGACGCTGCCGAAAGAAAAGTTTCCACCTGGAGTCATCATTAAGGCATGACAAACAAACTCCAACTGCTGGACATGGGTGTAAACAGGACGTTCAAAGTGAAGTTCTGAGCATCATGGGAGCGATGCATGACAGACGAACACAGCTTCACGAAAACTAGGAGGCTGGTTGGTTCTCACAAAGTCTGCTTGATAAGCATTGTTGTTGATGGGGAAGGGATCTGTGGTTGCTAACTCTATGTCACAGATTACATGACTGGCTTGCTCATTATCTCTCAAAATGGCTCGGGAATCTCCATGAGATTGATACTATTTTGATCATATCTATTTTATTTGCAAACTTAGGCAGTCTTTTGGTGTCATACATCAGATATACAGTATACAATGATAGCTTCAATAAATACGCAACTTGTTTTTCCACTATACTGGTACTTTAAAGCAGTTCTTCTCAAATAGTGGGGCGCTCCCCCTCCTCCCCTGGGGGTTGGCGCAATGTGATGGCGGGAGGGCGAGTGTGACCCCGAGGAACGTGCTTTATCAGCATCATGCAGTATCATGTTTCAAACCCTGCTTTAAAAAGCTGTGCACTACAAAAAGTGCTCATTGTAGCCATTAATCTTGACTTCCTAAATTTGATTTAAAAAATTATCAGCATAAATTGTTTTTTTTTTGTTGGTCAATGTGTTTAATATATTTCCATTATATATATACTGTGATGTTGATGATTAATTTGTATTTACAAATTAATCATATCCTACAATTAAACAATTATCCTTCAATTAAACCATGGAGTTTAATTGTAGGATAAGTTCAGGCAAAGTGAAATTATGCCACAGGCCAAAAAACAATGTTAACAAAGTTATCCTTTGTTGTAAGTTGACCTTTTTGTTTGTTTTTAGTTGGTACTAGTGTTGTACGGTATACCGGTACTAGTAAAGTACCGCGATACTAATCATAATCGGTACTATACTGCCTCTGAAAAGTACAGATTCCCCATTTTTAAAAAATTAACGGGCATGACGGCGCGCCATTGTCAACATCGTGACATTGCTGGGTTTACGAGCAGAGGAGCATGTTAGGCAGCGCACAATCATGGAGTACTTACAAGCAGACACAGTGTGTAGACAGAAAAGGGAGAACATTTTAGTCTGAAAACTAACAATAAAGGTGAAGCTATAACACTGAAATGCAGCTCTACAAGAGGTGTTTTAAACATGGCTAGCGAGCTAACGACTAACACCCATCCGAAATAAAGTACATTTTTTACAAGTATCATCCCTGCAGGACGAGGAATAGCTAGACATGCTTCACTACACACCCTAGGAGGATACAATAGCTCTGTGGTTCTCAAATGGGGATAGGCGTACTCCTGGGGGTACTTGAAGGTATGCCAAGGGGTACGTGAGATTTTTAAAAAATATTCTAAAAATAGCAACAATTCAAAAATCCTTTATAATTATATTTATTGAATAATACTTCAACAAAATATGAATGTAAGTTCATAAACTGAACATCAAATCAAGTAGGCTATTCCATTCATTACCATAAACCTAGAGTTTCCCCCATGCCATGATGGTTTGACCCTACCTGGCGGTGCCACACGGCACCAACTGTCAATCAACTATCGATGTAGAAAACAATGGAGGCTTTGTTAAAGCGTAGCAGTAATGCAGCTGAAAACAAGGAGGAAGCTCAGGTTTCTCACTAAAATGTCTGTCAAAAAGAACTGTGAAAAGAAATGCAACAATGCAATATTCAGTGTTGACAGCTAGATTTTTTGTGGACATGTTCCATAAATATTGATGTTAAAGATTTCTTTTTTTGTGAAAAAATGTTTAGAATGAAGTTCATGAATCCAGATGGATCTCTATTACAATCCCCAAAGAGGGCACTTTAAGTTGATGATTACTTCCATGTGTAGAAATCTTTATTTATAATTGAATCACTTGTTTATTTTTCAACAAGTTTTTAGTTATTTGTATTTCTTTTTTTCCAAATAGTTCAAGAAAGACCACTGCAAATGAGCAATATTTTGCACTGTTATACAATTTAATAAATCAGAAACTGATGACATAGTGCTGTATTTTACTTCTTTATCTCTTTTTTTCAACTAAAAATGCTTTGCTCTGATTAGGGGGTACTTGAATTAAAAACATTGAGAACTCCTGCAATAGCTCACCGGCATCACCGCTAACAAGCTGGGGCTTCACAATGTAAACACAATTCCAAGGGCCTGACATCCACTGTAATGATACCAAGTACAAGAGCAAATCGAGTCAACACTAAAATGAATACAGCGATATTTTTTTTATCAGAAAATCTTTTTATACCAAGTTTATAGTCAGGAAATACGTCTCTGGACACAGTAGGACTTTAATTATGACCAATGTATGATCCTGTAACTACTTGGTATTGGATCGATATCTAAATTTGTGGTATCATCCAAAACTAATGTAAAGTATCAAACAACAGAAGAATAAGAGCTTATTACATTTTAACAGAAGTGTAGATAGAACATGTTAAATAAGCAGATATTAACAGTAAATGAACAAGTAGATTAATAATCAATTTTACAGTTTGTCCTTCATAATTTAGACAAAATAATAGGTAGATAAATGACACAATATGTTACTGCATCCGTCAGCAGACTAATTAGGAGTCTTTGTTTGTTTTCTTACTACTAAAAGTCCAGTATGTTCACTATTTTATTGAAGGACAAAATTGTTCTTGGATTGCAATAATATACATATGTTTAATGTACTGTAAGATTTTTTGTTAAAATAAAGCCAATAATGCCTTTTTTTGTGATCCCCTTTATTTAGAAAGGTATCAAAATAAATTGTGGTACCGGCACCAAACTATTGGTATCGGGACAACCCTAGTTGGTACACACTATCTAGTACAGGTGGGAATTTCGTGGCACCTCACAATTTGATCCGATGCCTATTCTTGGAGTGACGATTCGATTGAAACAGATTATTTCAATGTATTATTTGGTATAAAAGGGAAACAATTTAGTTAAATAAACAAAACTTCTTTGTGGTTGCAGACGTCCATCCATCCATCTCTTTTCTACCGTTTGTCCCTCTTGGGGTAGCGGGGGTGCCCGAGCCTATCCCAGCTGCACTCAGGCGTATAAAAATGTCTTGTTAAAAATGGATTCTTAAAAAAAATTTATAAATAAGAATCACGATTCAGATCTGAATCGATTTTTTTTTTTAACACTCCCTGTTATTTGGATCTTAGTATATCAGGCTGAAGGTGTTCCTTGCAGTTGGCCACCATGTTAATAAACAGGGCAATCTAAAATTTAAATAATTGGCACTGACTGATAAGAAATGATGAATTCAACTCATTCACTCTCATTGACTTAATGCTGTTATCTCTGACTTAGATTAATTTATGCTTGATGCGTCTCCAAGCTGTTTTCAATTAAGCCTTTCAAATTTCGGAGGGAATTTCTTACCAGCTTGTTTTCTTTAAACAGAATCAAAATTAAGCTTTCCGAACGGTTTCTTTTAACGGCTGCAAAGACGAGTTTATAATTGGCTCTCCCACACTAAATATCTTTGATATTTAGTCATTAGGAAACCCTGATTTGCTGTTTTAAGGACTTCAAGGCAGTGCTCGATATATCGAGCGTGCAAATCAAGTACGGAAGCTCACAATCGACACAACGTTAATTGTTTTCATTGAACTCCCTCAAGGGTGTCATCGTATCCCTCCATGATGCTCAAGATGTCATGTTGCTTGTTTCTCTATTGTACAACGTTTTCTGAAATAGTGACGTACGCCCTACTGTCTCAACTGTTGTCGAACAATTAAATACCTCACCTCAAATATGTTTTTCGCTTTTGCAGTCAACTGCTGAGTCCATTTGAACTCTGTCGCTAACCAAAACAGAAGCACACAAAACACCTTAAAGGGGATAATAATCGATACCGAAACATTGATACCACTGATACCACATCTTTAGGCTTTAGTATAACCAGCCATCAGAGATGTGGGCGTATCTGAGAGACTTAAGAACTATGGGATATTTGCATATTTTCTCTAATATTCTCATGTCTGCCTTTTGCTTACCCAGGTGTTCCTAATCAGTGTCTGTCCGTGTCTACCTAGGTGTTCCTCATCATGGCTCCTTACCTGTCTTATGTGTATTCCCTAGTCCTTCTGTATTGTTGCCATGTTTCACGTCCCAGCTTTGTCATAGTTTATATTGATTGCATTGTTACTGAACCTTGCCTGACCCTTAGACCCTGCCTTCTGCCCTCATGAGCCATTGAACCAGTTGAGCCAACTAATTCGAGACTTGCTAGAGCAGGCCTGGGCAATTATTTTGACTCGGGGGGTCAAATTTAGAGAACAAAATGTGTCTGGTGGCCGGTATATTTGATTTTGAGGAACATTAATACAAAACCTCACAATAATGTCTGATTGAATGCTAAAAACGTTATGACAGACCACCTTAAAAAACGGAATGGATTTTTTTTTTTTTTTACTGAATGAGGCACCCAGAATTTCCATGAAAATAAAGAATGTGGGTTTTACAATATTAACTATGAAGGATAAAACACTGAATATTGACAACATATAAAAGTCACACACCCTCTCGATTGACATATTTTACAATCAAGCGAAACGCAACAAACACAGTGAAATATGAACGCGAAAAAACCCACCTACAATCTGATATATCACTAAGCTTTTGAACTTTATTGTAAAAATCTCCTTCCGCGTCTGTCCCTGACACCCACATTTCAGGCTGACACTGTGGAAACGCTCCCCACCCACACTGCTTAGTGCCTCGTCTGAGCTGCTGCGATTAGATTACCATAGCAACTAATTGGATTACCATAGTAACTAGTAAATTACCATAGTAACTGGTATATCATGCAAAAGCGCAGATTCCAACCATTGAAGTACTTTGTATAGTTGAAGACTTACGGTCATTTGAAAACATTACTGCGCATCATAATGGCAGCTACACTTTCCATCTTAAAGATCTCAAAACATTTTTGGGGAATGTCCGGTGGGCCGGATTGAAAAGCTTAACGGGTCGCATGCGTCCCCCGGGCCTTAATTTGCCCAGGTCTGCTCTATAGGGACAAGCAGTAGAAAATGGATGAATGGACTCTGCCAAACTACCTCTAGGTAATGTTGAACGTTCCAACACAGTAATTGACTCAACAAACGCTCAAACATAAGTAATGTCAGGCTCCACTTTTCCAAAAACGCGCAAACCTGATGCTAATATACATTGGCTTTGCAATTGACATGCTACTAATTAGCATTAGCGATTTTACTTGGTCATTTCAACACTATCAAAACTCCAACTAAGATGCACGTTACAATCAAACAGCTGGTACGGAACAAGTACTTTACTTACAGTAGTAACCCTTTTTAGGGTGCTACAGTCAACCAAGACTGAACTGACCGACACACCACAAACTATGCACTATCGCCATTTAACGTCTTGGACTTGCAACTGCAACTTAGTGTCATACTTGCAAATGAGATGTGATAAAACAAAATATAACAACTGGACAACAGATATCACAATCAGCTCAATTTTGAATGTTGTAATAAAAAATGAGATTTTATTGTCAAAACAATTAATATTTATGCACACATACATGTGCCAAAAATTGGTACCGTTGAGTACTGATATCGATTCCCAGCTACCTGGAATCGGTCCTGTATTGGTTAAAAGGTGAAATGTGTCTCCTATGGCTCTTGGAAATGATGATGAATCACAATAAATGTTTGACCAAATAGTTTTGCTATTAGATTTACACATGTATAAAATATGTTTTTAATGTATTGTGTGTACAAACGAATGTATTTTGACAACATGGTAGTATTATGACATGGTAGGTTGTGTAATGTTTTTCTGTCACCTTGGGAAAATGTTATATGGCCTTAAAGAGGAAGATGTCACTGTAACGCCGGGGGTAATGCACAGTCCTACAGGGCCGCCCCCGGCCGTTTGGTAGACATCCAGACGACAGGGGGCGCCCCGCCCTACCCCCGGCGCACACCAGGGGACACCGCCATCCCACCACTTCAGGTGGGATGGAACAATCCATTTAATACGTCACAGATGACGTCACGCTAACATCACGTGACACCTCTGATGAAGGCTGCAGAAGCAAGGTAGCCGAAACTTGTCAGGTACAAAACTTTACCTAGCCTATATAAATCAACCATTTATAAATCCCTCGTGACATGTTCAAAGTTCTTCCGGAGGCGGGAATTGAAACTCTCTCTGACAGGAGACTCTGCTAGGCGTTCCCAGCAAACCCTCACAATGCGTTTGGGCCTGCCAGGTCAGTCCGGCATCCTCCCCCACCATCGCAGCCAACTCACCACCAGGTGGTGATCGGTAGAAAGCTCCGCCCCTCTCTTCACCCGAGTGTCCAAAACATGAGACCGCAAATACGATGACACAACTACAAAGTCGATCATGGAACTGCAACCTAGGGTGTCCTGGTGCCAAGTGCACATATGGACACCCTTATGTTTGAACATGGTGTTTGTTATGGACAATCTGTGACGAGCACAAAAGTCCAATAACAAAATACCACTCAGGTTCAGATCCGGGCGGCCATTCTTCCCAATCACGCCTCTCCAGGTATCACTGTCGTGATACCTGGATGACACCTCTGATGAAGGCTGCAGAAGCAAGGTAGCCGAAACTTGTCAGGTACAAAACTTTACCTTACTAGCCTATATAAATCAACCATTTATAAATACACATCAGTAGGCTAAATGAACCTCTTTAACATGTCACGAGGGAGGCGCTGGACATTGAGTCCGAGTGAACGATGTTCCGTACCTCTGTTGTCGAGGCGGCCGATTGTAGCTGTGGCTGTAAGGTGGTTGGTGCCTGTCGCGGCGGTAATCCTAGAACCCGCTGGTGTAGCGGTGAGGGATGCCGTCAAGCTGAAGAAAGAGTCCTATCGGGCTCTTTTGGCTCATAGGACTCCGGAATCAGCAGACAGGTACCAACAGGCCAAGCGGTGTGCGGCTTCAGCGGTCGCAGAGGCAAAAACTCGGACATGGGAGGAGTTCGGGGAAGCCATGGAAAACGACTTCCAGACGGCTTCGAAGCGATTCTGGACCACCATACGCCGCCTCAGGAAGGGGAAGCAGTGCAATGTCAACAACATGTATGGTGGGAATGGTGTTCTGCTGACCTCGACTGCGGATGTTGTGGATCGGTGGAGGGAATACTTCGAAGACCTCCTCAATTCTACCAACACGTCTTCCTATGAGGAAGCAGCGCCTGGGGAATCTGTGGTGGGCTCTCCTATTTCTGGGGCGGAGGTTGCCGAGGTAGTTAAAAAGCTCCTGAGTGGCAAGGCCCCGGGGGTGGATGAGAACCGCCCGGAGTTCCTTAAGGTTCTGGATGCTGTGGGGCTGTCTTGGTTGACAAGACTCTGCAACATCGCGTGGACATCGGGGGCGGTACCTCTGGATTGGCAGACCGGGGTGGTGGCTCCTCTCTTTAAGGGAGAGCCAGAGAAAGGGGAACCAGAGGGTGTGTTCCAACTATCGTGGGATCACACTCCTCAGCCTTCCTGGTAGGGTCTATTCAGGTGTACTGGAGAGGAGGCTACGCCGGATAGTCGGATTCAGGAGGAATAGTGTGGTTTTCGTCCTGGTCGTGGAACTGTGGACCAGCTCTATACTCTCGGCAGGGTTCTTGAGGGTGCATGGGAGTTTGCCCAACCAGTCTACATGTGCTATGTGGACTTGGAGAAGGCATTCGACCGTGTACCCCGGGAAGTCCTGTGGGGAGTGCTCAGAGAGTATGGGGTAACGGACTGTCTGATTGTGGCGGTCCGCTCCCTATATGGTCAGTGTCAGAGCTTGGTCCGCATTGCCGGCAGTAAGTTGGAACCGTTTCCAGTGAGGGTTGGACTCCGCCAAAGCTGCCCTTTGTCACCGATTCTGTTCATAACTTTTATGGACAGAAGTTCTAGGCGCAGTCAGGGCGTTGAAGGTATCTGGTTTGGTGGCTGCAGGATTAGGTCTTTGCTTTTTGCAGATAAAGTAAAGTTAAAGTACCAATGACATTGGTACTTTACACTAGGTGTGGTGAAATTTGTCCTCTGCATTTGACCCATCCCCTTGTTCACCCCCTGGGAGGTGAGGGGAGCAGTGGGCAGCAGCGGTGGCCGAGCCAGGGGAATCATTTTTGGTGATTTAACCCCCAATTCCAACCCTTGATGCTGAGTGCAAAGCAGGGAGGTAATGGGTCCCATTTTTATATTCTTTGGTATGACTCGGCCGGGGTTTGAACTCACAACCTACCGATCTCAGGGCGGACACTCTAACCCAGGGGTGTCAAACTCAAATACAGAGTGGGCCAAAATTTTAAACTGAACAAAGCCGCGGGCCAAGGTTGAACAAATTAACCTTTTTGATAGGGACCCAAACAAGTTTTGCATTAAATATTGAACAAGCAAGGCTTATATAATTTTATAGTGACATGCAAAATTTAGTTTCAAATAATAATAATTAAAAAATATCAATGCCATATCAAATACAATTTAAATAAAAATTGAATGCTTCTTTAATATTTGCAGCCTTCTGAGGTAACTATCAACATTAACTTTTTCCACAGGCTAATAAAATTGAAAATAAAATAATGAATAAACCAACCATTCAGGACTTTAAACTGCTCAATTTGCAACACACTGATCTAATCTGATGCGCCCAAGCCAGATACCTGCCATCTTTTCTTGGATGCTAGTTCATTAATGTCGGGGCTCAGGCTTTGAGCTGAGGCATCCCTCATTATCGAACGAAGGTGTTCATTAGTCATTATATCTCGTATTCCACAGTCTTGGGGGCGTGCCTTACAGGCACTGCTTTTAACGTCCTCTACGAGCTGACGTCACGTCCACTTTTCATCCATTCTAACAACGTGCCCGCCCAGTCACAAGATATGAGCGGCTCCTGTACGCACACACGTAAATGCAAAGCATACTTCATCAACAGCGATACAGTTTACACTGAGAGTGGCCGTATAAGCAACTTTAACATTGTTAGAAATATACGCCACACTGTGAATCCACACCAAACAAGAATGACAAACACATTTTGGGAGAACATCCGCACAGTAACACAACATAAACACAACAGAACAAACACCCAGAACCCTTTGCAGTACTAACTCTTCCGGGACGCTACAATATGACACTTTCATTGTTTTTTTTGTTTCTTACACATTTCCATGATCAGAAAGGAGCAGATGGAAGAATACTATTCTTATATTTATCTGCCCCCTTTTTAACACAAAGTATTTTAGATGACTTTATCACTGTTCCCTCCACCAACACCCGAACTCCAAAATACTTAAAATTTTCGTTTAAGCATTTTCAAAATGACACGTCCAATCAAAATCAAAAATCAGTTTGATATAATTCCAGTTGTCTCTTTTTGTAACTCTTTTTAAATTCAAAGATATTCTTGCAACTTTTTAAGTCTTTGTCTAGAGAATTCCATGCTTTCACACCAGCAACAGACAAGCACATTTGCTTCAAATTTGTTTAATACGGCCTTCTGTGGTTCTCATCTTCAGACGTGAACACAAATAACTTTTGTAAGTCCTTCGGAAGAACTCTATTTCTAGCTTTGAACATCACTAATAGAGTATGCAATTCTACAATGTCTTTTAGTTTTAATAATCCTGACCTAATGAAGAGGGGATTTGTGTGGTCTCTATATCCTACTGTAAAAATGATACTGTGGAAGTCTTGCTCCCCAGGGTTCCTTGGATCACCACAGACAGCTTCGGTCATATTGGCACACAATGATTTATTTTGCAATAAATAGTTCTTTATGCTTTTCAGCAAGTGTCCGTCACTCTCAGTGAGCACAAATATGGTTTTTCTGCAGCCTTTCGCTCGTGCTCCGCTGCCAACTCGCCACCTTCAACGACCATTCCCCCCTTCTCCTTCCCGACTGCTCCCTTTAACAGAGCGACAGGTGATCAGACAAACACTCTCAGCTGTGTCATCTACGCACCTGTCGCTAATCTCGAAGCCGGTCCTGGCACATCCCGCCTTGCTGCAGTCCCGCAGGCCACGCCCCTCACATACCTCCACCGCCAGACTCAGGCTGGGACGCCGTCCGGCTGCGCCCCCCCCCACCCCCCTCGTGAGGGAGCGGGAAAGGAAGTCCGCCACGGCCATCTGCACACCCGGTCTGTGAATCACTCTGAAGTTGTAGGGTTGCAACGCTAGATACCAACGGGTGATCCGCGCGTTGGCATCTTTCATGCGGTGGAGCCACTGGAGGGGCTTGTGGTCCGAGCAGAGGCTGAATGAGCGCCCCAGGAGGTAGTATCGGAGGGCCCCGACCGCCCACCTGATGACGAGGCACTCCCTCTCCACTGTGCTGTACCTTGCCTCCCTTTCGGACAGTTTCCGGCTGATGTATAGGATGGGTCGGTCGACGCCCTCCACCTGCTGGGACAAAACCGCTCCCAGACCTCTGCCCGACGCGTCAGCCTGCAGACAAAGCGGGAGAGAAAAATCAGGCATGTGCAGGACCGGCTCCTCGCAGAGGGCCTTCTTAACCCTCTCAAACGCCTGCTGGCACTGCTCCGTCCACTGGACCAGATCTGGAGCACCCTTTCGGGTGAGGTCAGTTATTGGGCTGGTCAGGTCCGCAAACCGGGGGATAAACCTCCGGTAGTAGCCCGCCAGACCCAAAAACTGCCTCACCTCTTTTTTCGTCTTGGGGTTTGGGCAGGCCGCAATTGCCGCTGTTTTATCTACTTGCGGCCGCACCTGTCCCCCTCCCAAGTGGTACCCCAGATACTGTACTTCCCTCCGGCCAACTGCACACTTCGCCGGGTTGGCGGTGAGCCCTGCCTGCCTCAGGGACTCGAGCACCGCCCCCACCCGCTGCATGTGTTCTTCCCAGCCGCTACTCTGGATGATGACGTCATCCAGGTAGGCGGCCGCGTATGCAGCGTGGGGTTGCAGCACCCGGTCCATGAGGCGCTGGAACGTGGCGGGCGCACCGAACAAGTCAAACGGAAGTGTCACAAATTGGTACAAACCTTCCGGAGTGGAAAAGGCCGTTTTTTCCTTGGACTCTGGTGACAAGGGAATCTGCCAGTAGCCCTTGGTTAAATCCAGCGTCGTGAAAAAACGAGCAGTGCCCAGCTGATCCAGGAGCTCGTCGACCCGAGGCATTGGGTACGCGTCAAACCGTGATACTTCGTTCACCTTGCGGTAATCCACACAGAACCGCACAGACCCATCCTTCTTCCCTACCAGAACGATGGGGCTGCACCACGCACTGTGGGATTCTTCTATTACCCCCAATTCCAGCATGGATTTTAATTCCTCCCGAACTACTTTGCGTTTGTGTTCGGGGAGCCTGTATGGCCGAGATCGCAACGTAACCCCCGGGCTGGTCTCAATATGATGCTGGATGAGATTCGGCTCTCTGCGCTAACGTGAGCTGGTTGTCACAGGGTAGGGGAGGGGCCGTGACAGAGCGCGGGATCTCTGGTCCCAGCTCCTCCTCCTTCCGCACTACTGTCACCATGGAAACAGGCTCCGCCTCCCTCCATGTTTTCAGTAGGTTTAGATGGCAGATTTGAGTGTCTCCGCCCCGGTCTGAGCGTCGAACCTCGTAATCCACATCACCCACTTGCCGTGTGACCTCGAAGGGTCCCTGCGACCTCGCAAGTAATTTTGAGCTGGATGTTGGGAGTAATACAAGTACTTTTTCTCCCGGTGAAAATTTTCTTAGCTGGGTCCCCCTGTTATACGTGCGTTGCTGCCGTTCCTGGGCGCGGAGCAAATTCTCCCGTGATAAGTGCCCCACCGTGTGGAGTTTTGCTCGCATGTCCATAACGTACTGAATTTCATTCTTGCTGGAGCTTGGACCCTCCTCCCAACTTTCCTTAATCACGTCCAACACCCCGCGCGGTTTCCTGCCGTATAATAACTCAAACGGCGTAGAGCCTGTGGAGGCTTGGGGTACCTCCCGCATCGCAAACATTAGGGGATCCAGCCATTTATCCCAATTTGGTTTGTCCTTGTGCGTAAACTTACGGATCATGGTTTTTAGCGTCTTATTTAGCCGCTCCACCAGCCCATCTGTCTGTGGGTGGTACACGCTGGTGCGGATCGCTTTAATTCCCAATAACCCGTACAGTTCATTTATCGTGCGTGACATAAAGGACGTGCCCTGGTCAGTCAGAATCTCTTTCGGGATTCCAACTCGGGAGATGACCTGAAACAGGGCCTGCGCTACACTCTTTGCAGAGATGGAGCGCAGAGGCACTGCTTCGGGATAGCGCGTTGCGTAATCCACCAGGACTAACACAAAGCGATATCCCCGTGTGCTCGGGTGGAATGGTCCGATGAGGTCCATAGCCATTCTTTCGAAGGGGACCTCCATGAGCGGCAATGGGCGCAAGGGCGCCTTTGGGGTGGCCGCCGGGTTCACCAGCTGACAGTCCGGGCAGGCAGCGCACCAGCGGCGCACGTCTGCTCGGATGCCCGGCCAATAGAATCGGACCATGACCCGATTGAGTGTTTTATTATACCCCATGTGGCCAGCCATGGGACTGTAGTGCGATGCCTGGAAAACCATTTCCCGGCGGCGTTTCGGCACCAACAACTGGGTGATTTCCTCTCCTGTTTGAGTGTCACGGCTCACTCGGTATAATCTATCTCTAATAACTGAGAAGTGAGGAAATACCCGCGCTGTTCCCGGGCGCACCAGCTGACCGTCGATGTAATCCACCTGGTCCCAGGCCGCGCGCAAAGTCTCATCACTGGACTGCTCGAGGGGAAAATCCTCCGTAGGGTGCCAGTGGGGGACCGGGGGAGCCTCCCGCGAAGCCCCCGCCGTTTTCCGCTCGGCAGTGTCGGATGAACTCGCGTCGCCACTGAGAACTGCGCGGACACTCCCCTTTCCTACGGTCCGTGAACCTACCCCCACGCATTGTGTCAGTAAACGGTTAAACCCCGGCCAATTTATGCCCAAAATTACGGGGTGCGAGAGGTGCGTACTTACAGCTACCTCGACCCTATGCTTTTGTCCCTCATACCAAATTTCTACTGGCACCATAGGGTACTCGTGCACATCCCCATGAACACACCTGATTTTTAGCCGTGTTGCATGCCTCAAAGCCCCGGGTCGAACCAGGTTCTGGTGGATCATGGTCTGCCCGCAGCCCGAATCCACCATTGCCTGGTATGTACTCCCTTGTATCGTTACTTTGATACCATACGTCTCACCCGGGCCGGGGGAGGGCACTGAAGGGCCGGCCACCCTGGCCACGCGCCCCACCTCCACCTGCTGAGGTCCCTGACGCGCGTGACCGGGCCGCCCACGCCTCCAGCACGCCTGCCCAAGCGTTTGAGGGGCCGTCTGCGCGGGAGATGTTCTGGGGGAAGCAGCCGGGACCGGCGAAGAAAGAGCAGAAGGAGAGTTACACGGGCTAAGGTGGGGAATGTGCTCTACGCTCTCCTTCTTATGTCGTACGCTCTGTCCGTGCGCCGTTGGTGCCGGTTGCGCCTCGCGGTGGACGGCCAGGTGGTCCTCGGCGAGGGTCACCGCAGCTGCCATGTCCCGGGGCCGGTGGTACCGGACCCAGTTGGCCGTCTTCGTCGGGATCGCCTCCAGGAACTGCTCCCGGATGATCTGGTCCAGCAGCCTGTCATCTCCTTCTCCCGGCTGCAGCCAGCGCGTCGCTGCGTCCCGGAGCCGCTGACCAAAGGTGAATAGCCGGTCCTCCTTTCCCAGACGCATGGACCGGAACCGGCGCCGGTAATCTTCGACGGTGCCTCCCGTCCGGTCCAGCACCGCCTTCCTCAGGTCCGTGAAGCGCATTCTGGATGCCGCTGGCAGGCTGAGCGCTGCACGCTGCGCCTCCCCAATCAGGAGCGGCAAGAGCCGCACCCCCCACTCTTCCTCCGGCCACGCACATGCTCTTGCCGTGGCCGCAAAAATGTCCATAAAGGCATGGGGTTCCTCTTCCTCCCCCATGCGGTGTATGGTGACAGCTGTCGGTATTGGCCGTGCTCCGCCCATCTGGTCCGCCAACGCCCGCAGGACCTCGCACTGTTGGCGGGCTACCTCGAGCTGTTGGCAGCTGCTTGCTGCCACCTTAGCGAGCCCGCGAGAGCCGTCAGGGGGTCGTCCTCCCCCCACCTCCGGTGGTCCAGCCAGGTTGGGCGCCAAATTGTGGAAGTCTTGCTCCCCAGGGTTCCTTGGATCACCACAGACAGCTTCGGTCATATTGGCAAACAATGATTTATTTTGCAATAAATAGTTCTTTATGCTTTTCAGCAAGTGTCCGTCACTCTCAGTGAGCACACAAATGGTTTTTCTGCAGCCTTTCGCTCGTGCTCCGCTGCCAACTCGCCACCTTCAACGACCATTCCCCCCTTCTCCTTCCCGACTGCTCCCTTTAACAGAGCGACAGGTGATCAGACAAACACTCTCAGCTGTGTCATCTACGCACCTGTCGCTAATCTCGAAGCCGGTCCTGGCACATCCCGCCTCGCTGCAGTCCCGCAGGCCACGCCCCTCACAGATACGAATTGCTCTTTTCTGTGAAAGAAATAAAGGCATTATGTTGCTGTGATATGTATTTCCCCATATTTCTGCACAATAATTGAAATAAGGTAGAATATTTGAGCAATATAACATTCTCATTGTATTATACGGGAAACTGTATTTAACCTTGTTCAAAATAAATAAGCTTTTAGATACCTTATTTTTCACATGCAATATATGAGCTTTCCATGTCAACTTTTCATCTAAGATGACCCCAAAAAATCTGATTTCAGACACCTTCTCAATTTTCACATTGTTTTTGGATAAACTAACTTCTATCTTTCTTTTATTACTGAATACCATAAATTTAGTCCTTTCCAAGTTTAAAGATCATTTATTTACATCAAACCACAATTTTAGTTGAACCATTTCCTCTTCAATATTATCGGCTAAGATTTTCAAGTCATCTCCTGAACAGTATAAATTTGTATTGTCTGCGAATAATACGTACTGTAAAATTTTCGAAACCTCACAAATATAATTTATGTATAAAATAAAAACGTTGGGTCCTAAAATCAAACCTTGTGGAATTCCACATTCAATATTCCTACATTCTGACCTATGATCATCGATCTCAACATATTGCTGTCGTAACCAGTTCAGTGCAACTCCTCTAACTCCATAAGTATATCATTTAGAAATGAAAATTTGATGATCTATAGTGTCAAATGCCTTCTTTAAATCAATGAACACTCCTATTGTGTATTTATTTTGATCAATTGCAGTTGTAATATCTTCAATAAAGTTCATGATGGCCGAGCTTGTAGACCTATTTGATCCAAATCCATACTGACTTTCATTTAATAATTTATGTTTTTCAATAAAGCAGTCTAATTTATTATCAAACAGTTTTTCAAGCACTTTTGAAAATTGAGATAGGAGAGATACTGGTCTATAATTACCAAATGTATGTTTATCTCCGGTTTTAAATAAAGGTATGACCTTAGCTGTTTTCATACTGTCTGGGAAAACTCCTACTTTAAAAGAAAAATTAATTATATAATGTAATGGTTTAATGATGCAATCAATTTTGTTTTTTTATTATTTTCATGTCAATACCCTCATTGTCTGTTGAGGTCTTGTTTTTTAGTTAATATGTCATTGTCAGTCACTTCACTAAGAAACATTGACTGCGTAACCCTACTTTCCCTTTTCCAGACACCCCCTAATTGATCATTAGCTCTTGGTATCTTGTTTGCTAAGCTAGGTCCTACATTTACAAAGAATTGATTTAATTCATTGACAATTTCATCTTTGTTTTCAATTAACATATTATCTTTTTTTAAATATCTAGGTAGTGCTGTTCGCCTTGTCCTGGCTTGTCCTGTATATTCCATTATACATGGAATATTTATTCAAAATATTCCATGTAGCCTTTATGTTATTTTTATTTTCATGCAACATTCTTTTGTAATATTCCCTTTTTGCTTGTATCAATATATTGGTCAACTTGTTTTTGTAGTTCTTAAAGCGTTTTTCACCATTCTCTGTTCTTGATTTGATAAACTCCTTATAAAGTCTATTTTTCTTTTTGCATGCATTTTTCAAACTGTTTATCATCCAAGGTGCATTATTTTGCCTTTGTTTAGATGTGCATGGAACCTCAGGACAATGCTTGTTATACAGAGTAATATAATGTTTAAGAAAATAATCATAGGCAGTGTTTATATCGTCTGTGTACACCTCTTTCCACTCTTGTTTTAATAGCTCATTCCTGAAGTTGTTAATATGATTGACACTTATTTTCCTCTTAAGTATTTGATGATACGTTCTTTTAGGGAATTGATAGTCAAATATTGCAAATGTAGGCAGATGATCACTTATGTCATTTATCACTAACCCAGTAGTGATGTTAATCCCTAAAACATTTGTAAAGATATTGTCTATTAAGGTTGCACTAGTTGTGGTTATTCTGCTAGGCTTTGTAATTAATGGGTACAGCCCTTTTTCATATAATATCTCTAAAAAATCTGATGTTTGTTTATGTGAATCTACCTTTAGAAGATCAATATTATAATCTCCACAAATTACTATAGTCCTATTTTTATTTAGACCATTAATCATTTCCTCTAATGTATCCATGAAGGTTTCCACTTTTGATCCTGGTTTTCTATATACACATGCAACAACAATGTTTCTGTTTTGTTCTAATTCTATCTCAACAGCTACACACTCCATTAAATCATTTATGGCCATTGTCATACATTTAACCGGTCTGCATTTTAGTTCATTATAAATATAGAGGGCCACCCCTCCTCCAGTCCTATTGTCTCTGCTAGTGACATACAGATCATAGTCTTTTAATTTCAGATCAACCTCCTTGCCTTTCTTTATCCATGTTTCAGATAAAGCAATTACCTTAAATCTACCTTTAAGTGACTCCAAAACATTTTTGATTTTAGAAAAGTGTTTTGGTAGACTTCTACAATTAAAATGAATCAAAGAAAATGTATTTTCTATGCCTACGTCATCAAGTTTGTTCCTCAGTATAATATTGGCAAGAATCTTTAAAATGCTTAAATATGAGTCTCTGGATCCACTTCATTATCAAAATCAAATGTGCCTCTGGAGTCTCTGGATGAGTCTAGATGAGTCTCTGGATCCACTTCATTCTCAAAATTAAATGTGCCACTTTCTGTATAATCAACACTTGAAAGGGCTTCAGTCTACAGGAGATCCAATAATCAAGCAAAAAAGTAGAAAAATAAAAAAGAAAAATGCACTCACTATTTTCATTTGTACTGATCCAGGTCTTTCAATGTTCTCATCACAATCACTTTGGCTTGTTCTGGTGGTCCGTTTGTCCGGATGAAAACTTTTCCATTCCTGGTCCAGGTCGATTGGATTTGATTTTGCTTTTTGAGTATCCGGCCTGTCCAAGCAATTTCCGCATTCACTATTTTATTTGAGGACTAAATTGCAATAATAAACATATTTTTAATGTACCCTAAGATTTTTTGTTAAAATAAAGCCAATAATGCAATTTTTTTGTGGTCCCCCTTATTTAGAAAAGTACCAAAATACATATACATATACATTCACTGTACAAACACACACATACACATACTACACATACATTCACTGTACAAACACACACATACATATACTGTACATATACATTCACTGTACAAACACACATTTACACATACTGTACATATACATTCACTGTTCAAACACATACTGTATACACATACTGTACATATACATTCGCTGTACACACATATACACATACTGTACATATACATTCACTGTACAAGCACACATACACATACTGTACACATACAAGTACATATGCACACATACACTCATGCACATAATCACGTTTCATCAAACATATATTAACGTTGTTGCCCTAGGGTAAACTGGGTATAACACATGGCACACTGACAAAGCTTAACCTATTGTTACTATAACAATCTACAAGGTTAAGGTTGCTTCTCTTTCTTCCCCTCCATTTTTCTGCATTCTTTCGTATCTCAAGTTATCATTACGTATATGTATTGTTGCATTTGAACAATTGTATTGTTGATAATAAAGGTAAAGTACTGGTATTGTTTATTATCAATAGCACTATTTCTATTGGTATTCATATTGCGCCATTTTTAGTGTAATAATGCTCATTGTCATTTCTGTATTTTTTTTTTTTTAATTTTCGCTAACTGCTTATTTGCTATTACTTTTACCATCATATTTGTACATGTCGTATTTGCTGATGTTGCTCTGTTGTTGTTGTTGTTGTGTTTGCTGTTGTTGTTTTTGTCTCTCTGTCTAATCCCCCTCTTGTCCCCACAATTCCCCCCTCTGTCTTCCTTTTTCTCTCTTTCTATCCCCTCCTGCTCCGGCCCGGCTGCACCAAATGATAATATAAATACATTTAATAAAGTCAAAATACAAGTAAGGCAACAAGAGAAGTATCCTACACTTCTCTTTTGTAAAGTAAATCTGAACAGCCGATATGGGCATCTACATCTGCTATATGATTTGCCCGAGAAGCTGGGCAGGACATTATAAAAAAAATAAAAATAAAAAATAAAAAAAATAAAAAAATAAAAAAAATAAAAAGAAAAGTACCAAAATACATTTTGGTACCGGTACTAAAATATTGGTATTGGGACAACCCCAGTGTGCATCATTATTTGAGCTATATTTCCGTTTAGTTCCACCCTGTCAATGTGCTTGCTTTTTCTCTGTATCTTGTCCTGATCAGAGCTTTTGTTTTGTTTTTAACTCCATTTGTCATGGTTTGTATTTTATAACTATTTCATTTATTAGAATTACATTCAAGATAATTATCTGCTGACAATCTAATGTAATTTTTAAAAATGCAAAACTAAAAGAAAGCTTTTAGACTTCCTTTCCCTACTTGCTTGCTTTAGAATTTGTCCAATAGGTGAGAAAAAAAACCCACAGATAAAAGAGTGACTTTATGTAACACTTCATGGTTCATACACTCCTTTATGTAAGGAATAAAAAGATTTAATTACACGTCTGAAAAATAGACAGGCAGTCTGTCTGTTAGCTGACTGAGGAGTGATCTTTTCTATTAGGTTGTTAATTAACCTGATTTTTGAAAAATTCATTACATGCGTCATCATTAAAACAAAATGATTTTTGTAATCTGTGAGGATGGTGATGGTTCTGTTCCGTTAATTTTACATTTGATGTTACACTGAAGGCTGTAAGATGAATAGAAAAAAGTCATTTATTAAAAAGGCGCTATTATATATCTATATATATATATATATATATATATATATATATATATATATATATATATATATATATATATATATATATATATATATATATATATATATATATATATATAAATATATATATATATATATAGATATATATATATATATATATATATATATATATATATATATATATATATATATATATATATATATATATATATATATATATATATATATGTATATATAAATATAAATATAAATATATACATATTTATATTTAGACATACATATACAGGTATACAGTGGGGCAAAAAAGTATTTAGTCAGCCACCCATTGATTGTCAATGGGTGGCTGACTAAATACTTTTTTGCCCCACTGTATATATATATATATATATATATATATATATATATATATATATATATATATATATATATATATATATATATATATATATATATATATATATATATATATATATATATATATATATGTATATATATATATTTAGACATACATAAACAGGTATATATATATATATATATATATATATATATATATATATATATATATATATATATATATATATATATATATATATATATATATATATATATATATATATATTTATATTTAGACAGACATATACAGGTATATATATATATATATATATATATATATATATATATATATATATATATATATATATATATTATATGTGTGTATGTATGTTTAAAGCAAGTTGACAATCAGGAGCCTGGACCATGCTGTTTTTTTAAAGTAGCGTATATGTTTGTACGTTGTGCTGCTTCGTCTTGTCTTGCCTGCTGCAATAAACCAATATTTCATATACATTAGCAACCCTACATAAACATATTGTGAATTCCGGACTATAAGCCGCTATTTTTTTTTTACACTTTGAGCCCTTTGGCTTACAAAACGGTGCTGCTAATTTATGGATTTTTCTTCGCCGACAGTCATAATGCAAATAATTAAAAAAAACAACCGAAGCAAAGACCCTGAATAGGTGTAACTGTTTGTGCTATGGCGCCATCTATTGGATGAGTTTGCTCACTGCAGGTGCTAGTGCCCTTCTGTTTAGACTGAGCTTTCAAACGGAAGTTGAAGTGCCTTTCCACCTTTTACTCGTCCATAGTGTTTCGACTCGTATGGATTCTTCATCCATCGGCCCAAGCAATGTTTGTAAGTTTTACAATATAACTAAAACAATTCCTAATTACTAAACCATCCCATGTGTGATGTCTGTAGGAATGTTTTCATGCATATTTGTCCGCGCTATCGTAATGTAATGAAGCTAGCGCCGTTAGCATTAGCTAATATGCTAACACGTTTACGAGTGTCTGTGTTAGTATTATTAACTTACAACGGCATCATTTTTGTATTGTTTCATTTTCACAAATTCCTCAGTAAATTCACCAAAACGTCACCGTAGAGTTATTGAGTCTGTTTAGCTGATTGGAGAGCTAGTTTCCGCAGCTAGTGGGTCCATGACGATTAATTCTGTTTTGTTTGATCAGCAATTTTACTGCCGCGTTACAGACACTGTTTGGAAAAAGTTAAGGTATTTGCTTTAAACATTTACAAAATATTTCTGCGTAAATAACTCATTTCACAAAGTATATATATGCGGCTTATAGTCCGGTGCGGCTAATATATGGAACCCCTTTTTTTTTGTCTTCTCAAATTTAGTGGGTGCGGCCGACCTACCTGTGCGGTATATAATCCGGAAAAAAAACAGTATGCACGAGATAGATATTAACAAGCTATTTAAAAACCAAAACATAATGTGATGCTTTCTACTGCCAGACAACTACTTTGGATTTCAGGAGGGTGCAACACAATTTAAACAGGACTTAATACAGTCAAGGGTGAAGTGGAGGTTCAAGAAAAACTTCACTTTATTAACTGGGTGGAACATTTGTGTCTTGTGTCAGAAGATTTAAAATGTGGCTTGAGCAGTAGCAATACATATTTAACTGTTCTCATCACACAATTATATCTTGTGTTCCTCCTTGCTGAGCACATTATATATCAGTCCTGACGAGCCAGGGGGGGAATCTGCCACTTTTTTACATTTATTATGTCGGCCCTGTCGGCGGTGTTGTCCAGCGAGCGCTACGTGCCGCTCGGTGGGTTTGACTCATTCGGACGCGTGTGCAGCTCAGGTGGTTGTTGCTGCAAATAAAGTGCCTCCTGCTGACGCTGGTCAAACCTAATCAGAGGTTGTGGTGTCCTGTGTGACATGCCCTGGCTGATGACCCCCTTCTAGAGCATTTATTGGCGCCTATAAGGGCTAATGCTTAGTCTTTAATTCAAAATGACAGAGTATGTTGTAGCATGAACTAAAATCAAATCAAATCAACTTTATTTATAAAGCACATTTAAAATTTACCACAGGGTAGCCAAAGTGCTGTACAATGGGCAGGTTAAAGGCCTACTGAAATGAGATTTTCTTATTTAAACGGGGATAGCAGGTCCATTCTATGTGTCATACCTGATCATTTTGCGATATTGCCATATTTTTGATGAAAGGATTTAGTAGAGAACATTGACGATAAAGTTCGCAACTTTTGGTCGCTGATAAAAAAGCCTTGCCCGTACCGGAAGTAGCGTGACGTCACAGGTTGTGGAGCTCCTCACACCTGCACATTATTTACAATCATGGCCACCAGCAGCGAGAGCGATTCGGACCGAGAAAGCGACGATTTCCCCATTTATTTGAGAGAGGATGAAAGATTCGTGGAAGAGGAAAGTGAAAGTGAAGGACTAGAGGGCATTGGAAGCGATTCAGATAGGGAAGATGCTGTGAGAGGCGGGTGGGACCTGATATTCAGCTGGGAATTACTAAAACAGTAAATAAACACAAGACATATACTGTATATACTCTATTAGCCACAACACAACCAGGTTTATATTTAATATGCCACAAATTAATCCCGCATAACAAACACCTCCCCCCTCCCGTCCATATAACCCACCAATACAAATCAAACACCCGCACAACACACTCAATCCCACAGCCCAAAGTAGCGTTCACCTCCGCACAGTTCATACAGCACATATATTTCCCCAAAGTCCCCAAAGTTATGTACGTGACATGCACATAGCGGCACACACGTACGGGCAAGCGATCAAATGTTTGGAAGCCGCAGCTGCGTACTCACGGTACCGCGTCTGCTATCCAACTCAAAGTCCTCCTGGTAAGAGTCTCTGTTGTCCCAGTTCTCCACAGCTTTCTAATTTGCTGTCTCCATTGTTCATTAAACAAATTGCAAAAGATTCACCAACACAGATGTCCAGAATACTGTGGAATTTTGCGATGAAAACAGACGACTTAATAGCTGGCCACAATGGTGTCCCAAAATGTCCGCTACAATCCGTGACGTCACACGCAGACGTCATCATACCGAGACGTTTTCAGCAGGATATTTGGCGGGAAATTTAAAATTGCACTTTACTAATCTAACCCGGCCGTATTGGCATGTGTTGCAATGTTAAGATTTCATCATTGATGTATAAACTATCAGACTGCGTGGTCGGTAGTAGTGGGTTTCAGTAGGCCTTTAAAAGATAACACAAGAGAAACGAGCAAGCACAACACAACACAAACAGAGCACGATTAAAAAAATAAAACATAAAAAACAGGTTCGCAGCAGGTGCATTGTGGGACGCCATAGCAGGATGGAGATCACTCTGTGTTAAAAGCCATGGAATAAAAGTATGTTTTTAAGACTGATTTAAAAACAGGAAGAGAGGAGGCCTGTCTAACACTCAGAGGTAAGTCGTTCCAGAAAATCATGATTAAGTAAAGTTGAGTGCAGTCTAACCTCCCCCAAAATGCTGTGCCCTGCTTTTTGTCTGCAGGGGGGATCAAGATGAATGAATGAATGGATGAAGTGAACGTACACAGACATGGTTTGCACACGGAGGCATATTTGACTCAATGTAAATGTTTGTGAATCGAAAAGTTTGCAAATAAAGGGATTCGTAAATCAAGGTTGCACTGTATTTTATTTGATATGTGCTTTTATTCTTTTGCTACTTAAAAAAGTAGTTTGGACTATCTAGCCAGACTTCGAACTGACCGCAACAGTCTAAATCTCACATCAAATACCTATCATTCTTTGTTTGACTAATTTGACTTGGTCAAACCTTTTTACAACATTTCACACTGCAAAATAATGAAAGTGTCAAGTGTTTTGCTTTTATGCTGTGCTTATCCCACACTTGAAAGGATGTACCAATGCTGAATGTGGCTTCTGGATTTCACTCAAAAGACCAGACCGTTGTTATTTCTTTCCTTTTATTTTTCCTTTAGTTTGCAACAGTCTCCCCAAACGGAGAAACTGCTTATTTTTTCTTTTTAGTCTTTTTAGCAATCTTTTTAGTAGTCTTTTTAGCAGTTTTTTTAGTTGAAAAACCGGCTGTCCGTTCAGCTTTTGGTTTTGGTACACTTTTGGCACAACTCTGGGTTCTCTGTAAGGAACTAAACTTTTTTCCACTTTGCGCTGCGGTGGTGTCTTTTGTACTCCTTAATTTGACACAACTGACTAATTACCGGGCTCGCGCACCAGCAGATGAGACGGGAGTGCGCCGCGCTATACCTGCGCGTGAACGTAAATACAAACCCCATTTCCATATGAGTTGGGAAATTGTGTTAGATGTAAATATAAACGGAATACAATGATTTGCAAATCATTTTCAACCCATATTCAGTTGAATATGCTACAAAGACAACATATTTGATGTTCAAACTGATAAACTTTTTTTTTTTTGCAAATAATCATTAACTTTAGAATTTGATGCCAGCAACACGAGACAAAGAAGTTGAGAAAAGTGGCAATAAATACTGATAAAGTTGAGGAATGCTCATCAAACACTTATTTGGAACATCCCACAGGTGTGCAGGCTAATTGGGAACAGGTGGGTGCCATGATTGGGTATAAAACAGCTTCCCAAAAAATGCTCAGTCTTTCACAAGAAAGGATGGGGCGAGGTACACCACTTTGTCCACAACTGCGTGAGCAAATAGTCAAACTTTTTAAGAACGTTTCTCAAAGTGCAATTGCAGGAAATTTAGGGATTTCAACATCTACGGTCCATAATATCATCAAAAGGTTCAGAGAATCTGGAGAAATCACTCCACGTAAGCGGTATGGCCGGAAACCAACATTGAATGACCGTGACCTTTGATCGCTCAGACGGCACTGCATCAAAAACCGACATCAATCTCTAAAGGATATCACCAAATGGGCTCAGGAACACTTCAGAAAACCACTGTCACTAAATACAGTTTGTCGCTACATCTGTAAGTGCAAGTTAAAGCTCTACTATGCAAAGCAAAAGCTATTTATCAACAACATTCAGAAACGCCGCTGGCTTCTCTGGGCCCGAGATCATCTAAGATGGACTCATGCAAAGTGGAAAAGTGTTCTGTGGTCTGTCGAGTCCACATTTCAAATTGTTTTTGGAAATATTCAACATCGTGTCATCCGGACCAAAGGGGAAGCGAACCATCCAGACTGTTATCGACGCAAAGTTCAAAAGCCAGCATCTGTGATGGTATGGGGGTGCATTAGTGCCCAAGGCATGGGTAACTTACACATCTGTGAAGGCACCATTAATGCTGAAAGGTACATACAGGTTTTGGAACAACATATGCTGCCATCTAAGCGCCGTCTTTTTCATGGACGCCCCTGCTTATTTCAGCAAGACAATGCCAAGCCACATTCAGCACGTGTTACAACAGCGTGGCTTCGTAAAAAAAGAGTGTGGGTACTTTCCTGGCCCGCCTGCAGTCCAGACCTGTCTCCCATCGAAAATGTGTGGCGCATTATGAAGCGTAAAATACGACAGCGGAGACTCCGAACTGTTGAACGACTGAAGCATAGGTGGATTAATGACCGGGCCTACCGGGCCCAGGCCCAGGGGGCCAGAGGCCCCAAGGGGCCAGGCCAACTTGGCCCCGCGGCCGCGACCCAAGCAAAACTACTTTTGCAAAAATAATAATCTTAAGCCCCAAGGGGCCAGGCCAACTTGGCCCCAAGGGGCCAGGCCAACTTGGCCCCGCGGCCATGATCCATAGAGGGTAAGAGGCCCCAAGGGGCCAGGTCAACTTGGCCCCGCGGCCGCGACCCACAGAGGGCCAGAGGCCCCAAGGGGCCAGGCCAACATGGCCCCGCGGCCATGATCCATAGACGGTCAGAGGCCCCAAGGGGCCAGGCCAACTTGGCCCCGCGGCCACGATCCATAGAGGGTCAGAGGCCCCAGGGGGCCAGGTCAACTTGGCCCCGCGGCCACGATCCATAGACGGTCAGAGGCCCCAAGGGGCCAGGCCAACTTGGCCCCGCGGCCACGACCCACAGAAGGCCAGAGGCCCCAAAGGGCCAGGCCAACTTGGCCCCGCGGCCGCGAGCCACAGAAGGCCAGAGGCCCCAAGGGGCCAGGTCAACTTGGCCCCGCGGCCACGATCCATAGAGGGTAAGAGGCCCCAAGGGGCCAGGTCAACTTGGCCCCGCGGCCGCGACCCACAGAGGGCCTGAGGTCCTAAGGGGTCAGGCCAACTTGGCCCCGCGGCCATGATCCATAGAGGGCCAGAGGCCCCGAGGGGTCAGGCCAACTTGGCCCCGATCCATAGAGGGTCAGAGGCCCCAAGGGGCCAGGCCAACTTGGCCCCGCGGCCACGACCCACAGAGGCCCCAAGGGGCCAGGCAAAATTGGCCCCGCGGCCATGATCCACAGAGGGCCAGAGGCTCTCAATCATTATTATCAAAGCTAATTCTCAAATTGGATGGATCACACAACCTCACTCACATATTCTTTATCAATTATTAAAGGTTGTTTCTGAATTTTGATCACAGAACTTAATGCAAATATTCTTGATTGATTGACAAAGCTCATTCTCAAATTTTGATTACACAACCTTACTCTGACAAATTATCATTATCAAAAAGCTCTATCTCGAATTTGGATCACAGAATCTCACTCAAGTATTCTTAGCTGTGCCCCTCCCCCATCAAGTCTTTCATAAACCGGTCTGTTCTTTTAGAATCTCCTCATTTGGTATTTTGAACTCGTGAGAGACTGCTCAAAATTTGGTTTCCTTTCCCTCAGTTCAGACTCAGAGATAATTTGAAATCATTCAACAAGAAGTTTAACGCGCGCACACACACACACACACACACTTGAGTTGAGCATTACTTGGAAATTCTTATATTTTCCATTTTGCTGTTATTATCAGCATCTTCCCATTTTGTCCTTTTCTTTCGAGAAAGTTTACAGTCTGACATTTGTCACTGCTGTCAGTTAATAACTTTTTGGTCTTTGACCCATTTTGTCATTTTCTCGATTCGATCGTCACTGACCACTCTCTCCTGTCTGGCAGACATCGTTGCTGCCATCATAGCTAGCAAGCTGCCTGCAGCGGGTCATCCCTATGTTCCCCGTCCCTATGTTACCCGGGTCCTATGTTCCCCTCTACCGGGGAACTAAGGACCCTTTTTAAAAAAAAGGGTTCTATGTTCCCCGCTGCGGGGAACGTACAACACTTTTTCCAGAAAAGGGTTCTATGTTCCCCGCTGCTTCCAATGCGCGACTAAGTAAGACGCACGCAGACACGCATGACAGAGACGCGTTTAAGTTGTCGAAGGAAGGAAGTTCGCGTTTGAGTTGCTCTATCTGCTGCCGCACGCCCTGTGACAGGTTAGGTTTAGGGATGGTTTTGGTCAGGGCACAATTTCGCCAAAAAAGTGCTCCACAACGCCCTGTGACAGGTTAGGTTTAGGGATAGTTTTGGTCAGGGCACAATTTCGCCAAAAAAAAGTGCTCCACAACGCCCTGTGACAGGTTAGGTTTAGGGATGGTTTTGGTCAGGGCACAATTTCGCAATTTCGCCAGATACAATGCAGGGAACATAGGACCCTTTTTTAGAAAAAGGGTCCTAAGTTCCCCGGTCGCATACAAAGACCCAGGAACAACCGGGGAACATAGGACCCGGGGAACATAGGACCCGGGGAACATAGGCACGCTCCCGCCTGCAGATAGCAACATTTTGGTGTCCTTTGGGAAAATATTTAGAAAGAAGACAAAAGTACACACAGTTGTACAACTATTATCTTTATGATCTTTTTTTTGTTAGTTTCTCTGTTACTGTGTGTGGCCAATTAAGCGACTTTTGGCCATACCTGGCTGGTGACATTTAGCGACTTTCTGGTTGATGTTAAGATTAATAATAGCAACAGTTCTCTTCATCTTAATGCAATTTATTGTGTCTGTCTCTCCACATTTTGCCATTAGGTACTTTGAGCTCTTGTTGGTCAGTCACTCTAAGGTACATTGTTGCTGCCATCATAGCTAGCAAGCTGCCTGCAGATAGCGACATTTTGGTGTCCTTTGAGAAATATTAAGAAAGAAGACAAAAGTACAAGACATTGTACGATTACTATCTTTTTAAAATTATTTGTTTCACTGTGTGATTGACCGACTTTGCCGCTAGATTTCGCGTCTTTTGGCCATACCTGGCTAGCGACTAAAAACATCATTTAGCGACTTTTTGGTTGTGAAGATAAGTGGTAAAAGCAGATCTTCCTGTTGGTCTTCCCACATTTTGCCATTTGGTACTTTGCACTCTTCTTGGTCACTCCAAGGCATTTGTCCCTGCCTTCAGCTAGTCACTTGGCTCTTTTGGAATATATTTCACTGTAATTGGCTCTCTCTCTCTCTTTCTCCTCAGTACAAATCAGCCTGTTCCCTTGCCATTCATCACTGACCACTCTGCTCTCCTGTCTGTCAGACATTATTGCTGCTTGCAGATAGCTTGGGGTCCTTAGAGAAAATATCAGAAGAGAAAAGTACACAATTATCTTAATTATCTTTTTTATTCAGTCAGTCCTTCAGTGAGTCCCAGTGTGTTGGCGATTAAGCAACGTTGGCATTCAATTAGCGACTTTTGGCCATACATGGCTGGCGACTCAAAAAACTAGAAAAAAAGTACAAAAAGTTGTACAATTAATATCTTTATTATCCTTAATTCCCCTGAATCCTAGAGTGTGTTGCAATTAAGCAACTTTGCTGCTAGGTTTAGCGACTCTTGTTTTGGGCATACCTGGCTAGCGACTACAAACATTATTCAGCAACTTTTTGGCTGTTAAGATTAACGTTAATAAATTAAATCCTAATACAATTTATTGTGTTGGTCTCGCCATCTTGCTATTAGGTACTTTGAATTCTTGTTGGTCTCTGCTAAGGTATCTGGCTGTTGTCTTTGCCTTCAGTTAGTCACTTGGCTCTGGAATATATTTAACTGTACTTGGCTCTCTCTTTCTCCTCAGTACAAATCAGTCTGTTCCCTTGCCATTTAGACATTTTCTTGATTGGATCATCACTGACCACTCTGCTCTCCTGCTGTCTATCAGACATTGTTGCTCCCATCATAGCTAGCAAGCTGCCTTGGTGTCCTTTGTGAAAATATTTAGATAGAAGACTAAAGTGCACAAAGGTGTACAATTATTATCTTTTCAAAATATTTGTTTCACTGTCAGTGTGATTGACCGACTTTGCCGCTAGATTTCGCGTCTTTTGGCCATACCTGGCTAGCGACTGAAAACATCATTTAGCAACTTTTTGGTTGTGAAGATAAGAGGTAAAAGCAGATCTGCCTGTTGGTCTTTCCACATTTTGCCATTTGGTACTTTGCACTCTTCTTGGTCACTCCAAGGCATTTGTCCCTGCCTTCAGCTAGTCACTTGGCTCTTTTGGAATATATTTCACTGTAATTGGCTCTCTCTCTCTTTCTCCTCAGTACAAATCAGTCTGTTCCCTTGCCATTTAGACATTTTCTTGATTCGATCATCACTGACCACTCTGCTCTCCTGCTGTCTATCAGACGAATCAGTTGATTCTCTGCTCTCAATTGTCTATGCTAGTAAGCTGTTATTCTCTGCTTTGGAGTGTTGATGCTGGGTTGCTAGTTTTCTAAATCACCTCACACACTTGAAGGAAGCAGCACCGATCATAAACACACAAACAAACTCACACACACACACACACACACACACACACACACACACACACACACACACACACACACACACACACACACACACACACACACACATAGTTGGTTTATCTGTTGTGATAGGCAAAGAGCCAATGTGCAAAGAAAGAAGGGAAATATGGATCATAAACGTTTAAGTGGAGGAGCTAGAAAAAAAATTCAGCAAGAAAAGAAAAAAAAGGAATCAGTTTTACTTGAGAGTGTTCCAAATATCTCCAGCTTCTTCAGTACAAAGACATCTGCTGAAAGCAATTCTATAAATGCTACTGCAAATTCAGCTAAGGTTAGCAATGCACCTGAGCTAGCATGTAGCTCCCAAGATCCTGAGACCACTACAAGTGTAGACACTGAACCAAATGCTTCTGATGCTTATGATTCAACCAATTCAGCAGTAGCCAGTTGCTCGGATGAATGTGAGGTCACTGCACCTCTGGACAGCATAGAAAATGAGCTGAATCTTTCTTCAACACCATCTACAGTGACAACTCTACCTAGTGATCCCGCTAAATGGGCTGAGACCCTCACTGAGTCAATGAAGGAAGTTCTTATTCAAAGAGGTGCAAAATCATTTCACAACCGTCACAGCCATTATCCAGCTTCTGTGAGGAACAGTGGGCTAGGAGGCAAAACCCGATGCCTAAACAATGAACATTTTACTTCACACTTGCCCAATGGACAACGAGTACAAAGAGAGTGGCTGATGTACTCTCCCTCTACTGGTAATGTTTA